>NC_056739.1:1310915166-1311090166 GCF_019279795.1 Protopterus annectens
GTCTATGTGGGTAGTGGGCCATACCCATCAACCGTGCAGAGCAGCACTGACTGATAAGATGTAAGCCATCATAGTGTATGTTGTGTAATGGGAAATATGTATATTACTATGGCCAATAGCTGGTGGTGGAAGTAATGCCATAATGATGGACACGTGGGTTCCACAGCCCACCTCTTGCAGGATACTCAGGTTAACCTGTATTGTAGCATGCAAGAATGCCATAGGTGTGTAATAGGGTTACCTGCAATCTGGCCCTACATATACCTCCCTAATGTCAGGCTGTGTCCATATGTGGCACCTGTCTGTGTTGTAGTAAGGCAGAACAGTGCAGCTGTGCAGGAAGGTGTTGTGGACCTGATGTCTGAATGTACCTCATATATAGGTATGCATATATATATATATATATATATATATATATATATATATATATATATATATATATATATATACATATATATACATATACACATTATATATATATATATATATATATATATATATATATATATATATATATATATATATGTACGTCCACAAATATACAGATACCCATGTGTAGACATATATATATAAACACACATATACATCATATATATATCTACACATATATAGATATATACCTATATGCACATGTCTAAATATATACAAACACACACACAAACATATATCTATGTAAATACATGTCCCCTATATTACCACCATAGTGCTGCATGCTATGTGCGAGGAAACAGCACACATAGCAATACACACACACACACTCACACACACACACACACACACACACACACACACACACACACACACACACACACACACACACACACACATATCTACAGCTGTCATTGTGTACAACATGGACTGGTATGTCACATGTGAACCCCTTGATGGGACCACATTGCCCTTGTCTGTGAAGTATTGAATGGGAATACGGGGAAGTATGGTAGTTATAGTTGTGGAGGTGGTCAGGGTTGGTAGATATAGAGGACAGCCTACAGGGATGGTATGTGACAGATGTGGTGGGTAAACACCCTGGATAGTGTGTGTGGTCTGTGATGTGGACACCCCATGGGCCCCAATATGGACACAATGGGGACAAGCCTCCCACCCACTGCTACTCACAACAGCAGACCATGTCCCGAAGGTGCCTGGCCTGGAGGCTGAGCAGGAGGAGCACGTGGGCCCTGTGAATGTGTACTGGGTGCCTCAAGGTGATGTCGCATATCCCACATGTGTCTGTGGAGCCTGTTATGGAACAGACCCTGGACCTGACCTTGGGGGACAAGAACATGTCTGTGTGTGCCCCCAGTGGGGACAACATTCCCGAGTTGGTTTCACCTGAAGATATTGCTGGACCAGTACATGAGGAGTCCCCAGGGTGGGTCACACATGTGATGTGGCCTGGTAGCATGGGCAGATGAGTTTGGAGAGGTGATTCTTCTGGCCAATAGTACATATACCTGCTATTGTGTCACTGTTATAGAACATATGTCAGTAGTAATAGTCTACACATTCCTGGAACATGTCCAATAGCATGCATAGATAACCCCAATACCACAGAATGTGAGGTATGCAGCAACCACATAGCATGCATACCGCAGGCCAGCGATGATAGTGTCCACACAGGGAACATGGCTACAAACACTTTGCACAAAGTGTGGTACAATACAATATCTGCCCCACTGGTAGGTATGCTGTAGCCATACCTATTGAGTTGTGTTAACAGTTTGTTGTCGCTGACATGGTGGGGGGTTGACAGTGATGTGTATTAAGAACTGTGGTGACCTTGCTGCATGACTTGCTCACACCTGTGTCCATCTTTATGTCTTTCAGCCAAGATGTCCCATGGAAGGCTTCTGGCATACTCAGCAGCTGAAAACGACATTCTGGTGAACCACATCATACAGCACTACCCTGTCTTGTTTGGCCAGGGTGCCCATGATCAACAGAATTGGACCGCCCTGTGGAACGACCTAGTCCACAGGGTCAATGATGTCGGACTGCACAATTGCAGTTATGAGCAGGTCCAGCATCACTGTTCTGCTCTGCTTCGCAATGCCCATCAGTGTGCTGCTGCAGTCCGGGGGAGGGTCACCTCACCACAGCATAGGGCCATGCCATCCACCCCCCCGACATGTGTGCAGGAGCTCCTAGCCAGCCTTGTGGGACCTGCCTGTCCACATAGCCACCAACCAGAGGACACCTTTTTGGGGGTGGGTGCTACCTACACACCGGCCAAGGAGCATGCAGGTAAGGCCACAAGGCACATCAGTAGACCACTGTTGCATATACATCCGCATCTTTACAGGTAGATTATGCATATCTGACATGTCATAGATATAGTTTGTTGCTGCATAGTAGTGATAAACATATGTGGTAGTATTGTGGACATGTACTGTTGATGTATTGTAATGTTGTACCCACCCTGTAGCAATGCCACAGGTGTGACCACTGACTTTGCATCTCTCACTGTCTTATGTAGGTCTCTCGAGTATACGACCAAAGCAGCAGACTGTAGCTGGTGAGTATTGTTTATGTAGATGCTTTCCAATACACTGGGCATGTAATGGCTATGGTATATTCCATGCACACATCTAACACATCTACCCAGAATGCATGTTGTACATGTGCACATATTGTTTCTGTTAAATGCACGGCATCACAGTGGTGACCATGATGGGGTATTGGAAGTGTATGTCAGACACCTGCAAGATAACTAACATCCTGTCAATGCAGAATGTGTCCACAGGGAGTAACATAATGGTGGGAGTCATGGCCTACAGTAGGGTCATTTTTGGAACAACACGCATATACAGTGCAACACCAGTGTATATACATGTAGGACAATGGCAACTATTGCAGAGTTGCACTATGGCATAAGGTATTACTGTGGTCCACATTATCATCTGAGACTAGGCTGTAACATGTGGTGTTCAGTGAATGGGACACTGAAAAGTGATACATGTGTAGGCCTTACTTGTTAAGCATCTGCAAAAAGGCTGAAGGTGGGGGGGCGTCAGCATGACACACCAGTGCACTGCAGCAGGGATCCCAAGGATGCTAAGAATGGCTGTATCAGTACATAGTCATGTTCAGGAACTGTGGCAAATGTAACCCTACCCCCACAGCAATAGGGATGGCAGTGTGTGAACACCAAGGGATGTGCACATGAGTAGACCTTGCAATCATGAGATTAGGGTGTCATGTGTAGGGCAGACTGAACATACATTGGCAAATGCAGATGGCCCATGCTAGTATACCCTTGCCAAGAGTAGTGACTGCTGCAGTGCACATAACAATAGCTGCAACAAACCATCATGATAAGGGTGTGCACGCATATGCCCACACTGAGTGTATGCATCATGGACAGCGTCTGCACACCTAACACATTCCATAGACACTGCATGTGAAACTACAGGACGTATGTTACATATCGGGCTCATGTACTGTTAAGATATGCAGTGATGTCATCCCATGGCAGATCAATGATGGGTGCGTCATATCAATAAGGGTGTGTACACCCCCCATAGCCATGGTATGCTCTGATGGTTGTCAGTGTAATAGTATTGGATTGGTCATACATGGTCCGCTGATGTTGAGAGGTGTAAATCAGACAGCAGGCAATCACAAATGACATCTGTCCACATATCTTCCCAGGTATATGTTGCTGAAAAACATAGGGGCTGTGAGCATTAAAACTGACATAACTGACACAGTACTACACATTCAGCAATGGGTTCTACACCTGTGAGATGTGGTGCACAGTACATGGCAGGGTGCAGAACAGTTGCACAGCAATACTGTGTACATGGGTGCAGTGGTAACCAGGGTAAGGGGTATCACCTAGTGACACAGCACATGCATCACACACATGTATACTTTTGCTAGCATGGATTGACTATAGCTGCACTGCATGCTGTTGTGTACCATATGTTATACATGTTGACAGATGGGTAATAGGAGGACCGTGTGTACTATCATTGTGCAATCTCACCTGTGTGTGTGTGTGTGTGTGTGTGTGTGTGTGTGTGTGTGTGTGTGTGTGTATGTGTGTGTGTGTGTGCATCCTGGTGGGTAGTTAGTTTGTCTGTAGGGTCACTCTGGTGAAGTGGAGGGAGGTTGATGCATGCAGGATGTGTGCGTGCATGTGTTTGTGTTTGTGTGGGTGACCATGTATGCACATGTTTAATTGTGAGATCGTTCATACAGCAGTACCTTTCTTTGGGATTGTGCAGTACATGGACATGGACTGCCCCATTACACACCAGAAATATATGTTATGTATGTAATCACAGGACAGCTGATAGTATAATAAGGTCTGTAGCATGGAACAGGCATTGCGATGGAAGGGAGACACCAGGTATACCCTTAATATCACACTCAGCAGAGAGATGACCGACAACCCATGTATGCAGCACTACAGATGCATTGGGAAAGTACTAGTCAACACCAGGCAGTGTATTCATATATTACAGTTGTCACATGATAGGCTGACTGAGCAGCATATCTGGCATGTACTGAGCAATACATACACATGACACTCCAGTGCATGATATTATTGACTGAACATAGTAGCCCACACATATCAGGGCCATGCTCATGATGTCCGGACATACACAGGTTGAACACTGAATGACAGCAGTGAGGCCATCTAAAACCATTACACACAGGTCAGGCAGGTAATGAAGTAACAGGTCTTGTGTTGTGATCACTTGTCTAGTCATTTAGAGGCCTGATATGTTAATGAGTGGTATCAATGTGTGTATGTTACCAAGTATGATGCAGGATGGGAAACACATGGAGATATATGTGGGACTGTTTGTAAAGTCACGGACAGTTAGGTATTATGGTGGTGGTGGTGTGTGTATGTGTGTGTGTGTGTGTGTGTGTGTGTGTGTGTGTGTGTGTGTGTGTGTGTGTGCATTGTTATGCAGTGTTGTACAGGTTTTAAAGTGTATTTATTGTTTTCCCACACAGGTGTCGAGGTGGGTCAGGGTCCCACCTGCATGCATTCTGATGTTGGTGTCCATACAGTCACCGAAGATGATGGTAGTACTGTTGAGGCACAGGTGGGGTTGTTAGGGGCTGAAACAGTGCCAACATTTGATATCCTCCTTTTAGCCACCCCAACCCCGTGCACAGTTTCAATGCCTATACATACTCCATCACCAGTGGCCATAGCGGAGGGGCAGCTGGCTTTAGGTGGCAGTTCACAGGAAAGTGTGGTAACCATGGCTACTGTGTCTGGTCACAGTAGGCATAGCCAGATGTCTGGCAGGGCACCACATAGGCAGATGTCCCAGGGTGCTTGTGGTAGGGCCACTTGTCATCATGCCCCTGGCAGACATGACACAGCTGGTACCAGCAGGTGCATGTTTCAGGCTGTCATGGTGGTGCAGGGACATATAGAACTTTACACCAGACAGGGCCTGAGGCTGCAGAGGGCTGCTCTCACATCTGCAAGTGACAACGCTAGTGCACTGGCTGGTGCCATCCATGCATTAACTGAGTTCATGGATAGACGTTCTGGTGAGATGATGGCCTTCATCGACTGTGGTCTGTCCATGCTTGAATGTATGGTGGGAGTGCAGTGACAGCCGCGTGGATGTAGGCCAGCAATGCCAACAGCTGGCAGTCAATGTGGACATGCTAGGACACCAAGGGGCTCCCATAGTGGCAGTACCAGCCCCGGAACTGTGGGGGGAGAGCGCTGTCCACACCACACCACAGCAGGCCATGAGCATGTCCTCTTGGCCAGTCCCAGGAGGGAGCTGGTTCCAGCGGACATTTGTCATCATCAGGTGAGAGTAGCAATTTAAGGCCTGTACCTGGACTTGCTCATGGAACCACTAGTAAGCACAGTCCACGTGTCCTTAGCCAGGGGCAGTGAACTGCACACCCTGCCAGGTATGGTCTGCAGCTGTCCATAAACACCTGTGTAGGGCAGCCACATGGCAGAACTGTGTGCATGCATACCCACATACTATACAAACACACCCCATACCTACACACATCACGTTACCATGCTCAGTTCACCTCAGTACACCCCTCACCCATACACATGGTGTCAAATGTATGGCCCACCCTTGGCCTCTGGCAAACCAACAACACACCCTGTGCATATGATACCTGTGCCACATCCCTGTCATCCATACCATCAATGCAGGGACAGGCTAATTTGGTTCTGATGCACATGGTGACTGTACTACAGTGTATCACAGTACTGCAGTGTAACATGTTGTAAGGAGTAAAGTGTAATGCATATATGTTTGGTAGTGTAGCTGTCCAGCAATGATGCATTATAGCTGTTAGTAACACTGGTTGACTGTGGTCTCTATAATGTTATCCATTTGTGTTGTAGGCCTACATGTGTCAGCACAAGGATGGTCTGCAGTCATATTCCACAACAGGGTATGGCACTGTGGTGACACCATGGCTGTGACATATCTGGGGTACAGGTTTGTATAACAGTTATTGCCTGTGCCACATGGACAGGTGATCCACTGGGGCATGTATAATCTCCAACCTGATGTAGACCCATCCACATACATGGACATTCTTACTTGGCAACACTGGGACTAGACCCCTACTTAGGTATGTAGTGATACTGAAGTGTGTGGTTTCCATTGCACACACCATTCAGCATTTAGGGTGAGGTGTGTTCCAGGTTACATGATACATGCAGAACATCACCAGACATGTACAGTATACTAATGGGGGATGTAATGGGTGTATATGGACAATACATAGTGTGACATACCTTCATATACACATTAACAGACACATAACAGGCAGGCACATGTCGGACAGACCTGGGCCTATCACTGCTAACTAACCGACCATGTGTCCAATGTGTTACATGTAGGCTGCACACAGCACTTGCATAACTGGCCTAGATTGTGGTATCAGTTACCTTTATGGTTGATGTTGACAGTAGTAACCATAACGTGGTACATGGGACATGTACTGAGTGTGCCTTGGTGTAATGAATGTGTACACAACACCCACAACCCCCAGTGAATATTGTACTCCCTGAAACCCATGATGACACTCTGACATACCCACTATCGCACATTGGCCATGACTGCAATGCATCCCATTGTAGATCCCAACAGTGGTACTACAGGGATATGCATCTAATGCACATGCCACACACATAGTAGGGTATTGCATTGTCATGCTTCACCTATGGGCAGCAATAGCACTATCTGTACTACTGTGTGGCAATGGGTATTGTAATAGGTGTATGTGGCCTCGGAATGCTGTACTCTACAGATAAATGGACATGCACACATACACACACTTGTCTGGCACTGCAAGGCTTGTGTAGCTGGTATGGAGTGGAGCTTAACAGGGTACATGTAATGTCCCATACAGTAGCAGCCACAACTGGTTATGGCAATGGGTTTTGCAGTGGTTGTGAAGGCCCTCATGGAATTCCCACATACAGGTGTGCTAACACACAGACACTGCTATACTCAGTCATGCACATGTACACATGTACACATGTGTCAGAACTGGGGTGCATCACTGCAGGTGATCATAGCTGTGTACCCAGCTATTGTCCAAGAAAATATGGGTTGTGTAGCGGTTGTGTGTACACTGTTATCCTGCCACCTGCCATGAGGCAGCAAGCAATCTATCGACAGACACTACTGTGGTGACCCTCAGAGTGAGAGTGACATGCATCAGCCATTCCTCGAGGTGCCTCCTGCACATGGCTACTGTGATGATCAAGATGACATGCATGTAACATGCATTACAACACATGGTTAGTGTCTGTGATGCAGACCTGCACCTAAGCATGTTCTGTTGACTGTGGTAGTGTAATGGAGGTACCCATATGATGTGGTACGTACAGGGTGTTATCTCTAGTATATGCTAGTTCTTACACAGCTGGGCAGACATGTCAGTGTCAATCAAGCTTAGGATACCTGTACATATCCCAGCTGGATACCTGCCATCTACACATCTGTACAGGGACTGACAGTCATCAGCTTGTCTAGTAGCTATGCAGTAGGATGAATGTGTTGACAGATAGACATTTGATAACAATATGTATGCCATAACTACATGACAGGAGCCCTCACTATCATGTGCTGTACAGACGGTAGTCTACAGTTACATTCCACATGTCAGATCATTACCCAGTAGGGGTTCTATACTGAGGCACAGATCACACACCAGGGATACAACAGGGAGGCCACAGAGTCCAGCTATGCCTGCAGGTGTTCCTGTTGTCAGTACTAAATTTAGCACTCTACTCTTGCCTGGGTAAGCACTGTCACCAGTAGTACCACCATGATACACTATATGCCAGTGTGACAGCACATACCCTGAGCTACTACACCTGTATATAACACATTCACATGGATAACAGTGCTATACAGGCGTCATATACATCTATGTCCCACACATGACACTCACACCCATTGCCACTGTAATGACAGCACATAGGTGCATGTATGGTACATGGCATTACATACACTTATTAGAGATGTCATTACCTTGCTATGTTATCAGACTGGGTGGTGTGAACTGGTTGCCAGATCAACATTGCTGCAGTATAACAGCTAAGCTGATTTGCACACTGGTAAGCGAAGCCTACACTGTGTAAGAGCCCGTACATTTACCCATAGCTTAGCACCGCTTAGCTTCATGCAAACCCACACAAACGCGCTTAAAGCTGTATCCAACATTCCTTGTTCTGACCAGCAAGAAAATGAACAGGCTTTGCAGGTCTTGAACGCAGGACCCGATACATTAAAGTCACAACACTTAACCACTACACCATGACCACTGTGAAATCAGCTGTTGTTTATCCAATATATATTTCAATACACATATTGATTAGTACTGAACAATTGCCTTTACTTCCACAATTGTGTAGTACTTGTTATTAATATGACTGTTGTATCACATATGTTGTTTTATCATAATGTACGAATAGCAGATACATACGGTGAGATACTACTGGGGGAGTATACACAACTGGGAGGTTTACACATGACAGGAATATGGATATATACATATAATAGGTTGATATATGTCTACATGTACATGCACATGTATATTCATACATATGTCATCTGTATAGTGCAACATATATATAGCCATGTGTACATCTCTTCGTATGTACATATATATGTGTGTATATATATATATATATATATATATATATATATATATATATATATATATATATATATATATATGTATGCACATCCTATGTGTACAGATATGCCTATTTATGTAGATATATATGTAGATATCTATAACTATATGTGCATACGTATCTATTCTGATATACCTATTACTGTCAATATATATGTAGATATCCATAAGTATATGTGCATATGTATCTCTATATATGTGCAGACATATATTGCTGTGTATATGTTTATATCTGAGTGTTTATATGTATGCATATGTACATATACATATCCATCTATGTATGCTGATATGTATAGGTGTATATATCTATATAGATATATGGATAGATATGTATGCATGTTTGTTCACCATATGTCCTGAACATGGAGTGGAGCTGTACCTCAGCCCCAATAGTCCCAACCTCTTAGTGCAAGGGTATGTCAGGTCTGTATTGCAGGTATATATGTAGACTATTTCTACTGTGATAGGGGTTGTCTTCACAGACATGTTTTGTGTGGGAGGTCACATCTGCTTTTAACATGTACACCATTGGCCATTGACAGACATCCTAAGGACATCATAGTGCAGTACCTCTGCTAGCACAGTAATGATCCTGTGGACTACAGAAGAGATGTGGCCAATAAATGTGGGCAGTCTGACACACTCTGGTCAGTCCAGAGGTATGCACAGAACCACTTAGTGCAAGACATGTGGGCCAAGTCTGACAATGTGGATGCTAACAGCCATGTAGATGGGTATATCATGTAAATACTGGTATACATTTGCCCCCATAGGTTATGCATTCACACACCCCTGTCTGTCCTGACACATACTAACCACTGGTACAGAGGTGCCATGGCCACATACTACCCAATAGTTAGTGACATACATCTGTAAAGCATCCCATGGCTTTGTCTGACATACATGACTGTATGGTGGCCTGGCAGCAGTACATCTGGCAAGTATCTGGACATAACATCACACTGGGTAAGTACACTAAGCTGCTAGGCATGTAACAAAGCACTATGCAGGTTACAGTCAGACTGCCATAACACTGGCCTACATTTCTTATGGGGGAATAGACATGTACCTGCATATATAGCAGGCTCTGCAGGCATGTCACAGCACAGAGTAACAGACACCTGTATGAAAGTGCATAACCACAACCAATGTGAACACAGCCACATGTGGTAGCTAGTGGAATACTACAGTATATGGACTATCTGATCAACACCATCCTCATATGTGCCACTCACACACTAACCCTACATATACTGGGCCACTACACAGCGTGATCCGATGCCTGTCTGTGGTATGGGATATGTGTGTGTGTGTGTGTGTGTGTGTGTGTGTGTGTGTGTGTGTGTGTGTGTGTGTGTGTGTGTGTGTTTGTGTGTGTTTGGCCCTACAAACAAGTAAGCTGATGGGGTAACATGCAGTGGAGCAGCATGTAACATCAGATAGAACAGGACCAAGAACAATGACATCTACCACAGTCTGTACACAGGCCAAGGTACATATTCACAATACACACACTGTCGACAATCATCGTGAATACACAGACCTCAGTACTGTACACACAACCACAGAATGCCCAGGTTATGTCCTCAAATATAACCCCTACTATACATGACATGTGTAACAGTCTGATATCTCCCTGGCGTGTTATCCGATATGATGTCAGTAAATTATGGTGTACAGAACATATGCACCTTTTACTGCATGACATATGTACAAAGGTTGACAGAGTTGTGGGTGGAGGCACAAACACAGGGCCAATATTGACATGTTGCTGTGATAACCTCATACATTTACTGTTGTAACAGGGTTTGTTGTAACATATTTCCTTTGAGGGATATGAAGTCAGTAACTCTCATGTCTGTCACCATGTACTGACTGCAATCCTCACACTATGCTTTTGCAGTTCATAGATAGGTGCTCTGTGAGTAACAGAAGAAACAAAAGGCACCACGCACTGCCCAGTCTGCAGATGACCCTACAGATGGTGGTTTCCTCAGAAACATAGCATTGTCATGACAGGTATTAAAACATGTAGACCAGACATATCCACACACACCCTGTTAAACCAACATTACTCCAAATGCAGAATAGCAACACTTACATTCTGTAGTCATGTCAGGCGCATCCCTCTCCTGTGTGTTGGCCTGTTTCCATAGTGTATGTTGTTAGAGGTAAATCCCCAATCCATCTGTGATGCTGTTTGCATAACAACAGATCTAGGTCCTGTTCACAGTGAATGAAAAGGCCCAACACCAACATGATGTTCCTAGATATTGGAGTGTGTTTCCATGCAATTGGCTATGAGAATGTTACCACAGCTGTTCCACATGCAATCAGCTAGAGGACGGCTGCAATTTGTGCAGAGGCCATCAGCTGATCATGAGCATCACTTACAAATCACATGCAGCTGCATAAGCAAAGCAGGTGTAAGTCTCCACATCCACTACAGAGGGAGTGAGAGAGGCAGACAGAGGCAAAGATAAGTCAGGGAGGGGGTGGGACAGTAAAACCTAAGCATGTTTGTGTCACCCACCTACCAGTACAGGGTATCAAACCCCTGACTGATTATGTATTGCTATCACATCTCTGAAGTTATTGGATGCGCCATATAGCTTACATGTTGAGGATCTCTCCAAACGTATATGTGATGGTGAGTGTCATCTGCAGCAGTGATATGGTAGCGATACGGTAGGTGTAGTACACGTGCCTGTCCGCATGAACAGATGTCAGCGTCAACACAGCCACACTTTCTCAGGGACCCACACACATTGACACACTTGGCAGGGTCAGGAATACACCACCTCACTAGTTAGTTTGCCAAAATACAGTACTGTGCAGGTATCACATGCACCACAGGGATTATCCAGAGGTTACATGGGCAAAGGGAATGTGGAGGTATCTGACATCAGACAGCATGCTTCAGTATGCCAGTTGGTGTTGTAGTGAGTGTGAATGTGGTCAAAAGCATCATACACCATGCACACAGACACAGGGTGCCAGTAATGACATGCATGGGTGCATTGATTCACGGGTGAGTAGTGGTTGACTGTGCCAGAAGGTATACAAGGCTAGGTGATGGGTATACTTTGGCATCAGGACACATGACAGTGGTCTGCAGTGTGGCTCAGGGGTGTAGTGTCTGGATTGGCCCACACAGTGGGGTATTGTATTCACCATCCAGTCACCTGGGTAACTATTGTGTGTGGCCATTGCTGTGCATTGCTTGCCATGTATATGTTCTTTAGTCCATGACTTGGACAGTGTCTGGGATGTGCACACATCCCACATGTATGTACAGTGACATGTGGAACTGTCCCTGGGGTGTCTGGCCCTGATGTGTGCACAGATTGTTATCAGATGTGCCAGTCCTGGCCTCATGTGGCAGGAACTGGTAATGGACAGCAGGTTGTCCCTGCACCTACATTGAAAGCATGATACAGGTATTCCCTGGTGTCAGTGGCATCTGTCCATACATGGCATGTGTTTAAGGCATGGTATGCCCTTTGTGGGTCACATTTGATGGCACCACAGGTGTTGCAGGTGTCCAGTGGGGAACATAGTGAAGGCACACTGTCTGAATGTACGTGCCTATTGTACTGATGGTCAGGGTGCCATGCCCTCTGTAGTCCACTGCAATCACACCGTGGTTACTGTCTGTGGGCACAATGCAGGGTACTACCAACATAGTGGTTGTTGCCTAGGCAAGTGTGTTTGTGTATGAGACATGGGTTGAGAGTGTTCTCTGGGTAATACAAGGTTTGATAACTTTGTTCACCAGGCCTTGGTGTCACATGTAAGGGTATGGATTGATACCCCAGTCTCTCGGCTATTTCACATCTGTTATCCTTGTAAAGTGGATATTGTGACATATAATAGGGCCACCATATAAGAAACTTGCAAAATCTGCTCCACAATGAGTCCAGTTGTTATGCACTTACAGCCACCTCCACACAGGATATGAATGACAAACACACACAAACACCTGCCTTGTTTGGGATTAGAACTCCTACCTAACTAGTTTATTGCACTACAGCACTACACAGTTATAGGACACGCCATGGAGATTACTGGAATACTTCTTACCCAAAGGTGTATTTCACAGTGAATGACATCAGCAGGCTTGCCAAAGTAGGGCATTTGAATTGTAGTGAGTGTGACTAGCCTAAAAAGCATTGCTCCAAACACAGACACACAAACATCTACATGTGATGTGTGGGAATAGAACTCCTACCAGAGTACTATATCACACTACAGCATTACGTTCTTATAGGTCGCGCCATGGAGATTACTGGGCTATAACTTTCCCAAAGTTATATTTCACAGTAAATGGCATCAGCAACCTTGCCAAAGTAGGGCATTTGATCTGAAGTGAGTGTGACTAGCCTAAAATGAATTGCTCCCTACACAAACAAACTCACACATAAACATCCACACTTGCCATGTGTTGGACTAGAACCTCTACCAGAGTACTATATTACACTACAGCATTATGCTGTTATAGGACGGGCCACAGAAATTACTGGGCTGCACCTCTCCCAAAGGTGTATTTCACAGTAAATGACATCAGCAGCCATGCCAAAGTAGGGCATTTGATTTGTAGTGAGTGTGACTAGCCTAAAAAGCATTGCTACCTACACAGACAGAGACACACACACAGTTGTCATGTCTGGGATTAGAACACCTACCTAACTAGTTTATCACATTACTGCATTATGGAGTTATAGGATGTGCCACAGAGATTACTTGACTACACCTTTCCCAAAGGTGTATTTCACAGTGAATGACATCAGCAGCCTTGCCAAAGTAGGGCATTTGAATTGTAGTGAGTGTGACTAGCCTTAAAAGCATTGCTACCTACACAGACAGAAAGACACACACACAGTTGCCATGTCTGGGATTAGAACTCCTGCATAACTAATTCATCATCCTACAACATTAACCAGTTATAGGACATGCCATGGAGATTACTGGGCTACACCTTTCCCAAAGGTGTATTTCACAGTGAATGACATCAGCAGCCTTGCCAAAGTAGGACATTTGTATTGTAGTGAGTGTGACTAGCCTAAAAATAATTGCTTCTTGCACAGAGACACACACACACACACACACACACACACACACACACACACACACACACACACACACACACACACACACACAAAGTTGCTATGTTGGGATTAGAACTCCTACCTAACTAGTTTATCACACTACAACATTATGCAGTTATAGGATGTGCCACAGAGATTACTGGGCTACATATTTCTCAAAGGTGTATTTCACAGTGAATGACATCAGTAGCCTTGCCAAAGTATGACATTTGAATTGTAGTGAATGTGACTAGCCTAAAAAGCATTGCTCCAAACACAGACACACAAACATCCACACTTGCAATGTGTGGGAATAGAACCCATACCAGAGTACTATATCACACTACAGCAGTACACAGTTATAAGACACATCATGGAGATTACTAGGCTACACTTTTCTCAAAGGTGTATTTCACAGTGAATGGCATCAGCAGCCTTGCCAAAGTAGGACATTTGAATTGTAGTGAGTGTGATTAGCCTAAAAAGCATTGCTCCTTACATAGACAGAAACACACCCACGTAGTTCCTATGCTTGGGATTAGAAGTCCTACCTAACTAGTTTATCACACTACAGCATTATGCAGTTATAGGACTTGCCACAGAGATTACTAGGCTACTCACTTCCCAAAGGTGTATTTCACAGTTAATGACATCAGCACCCTTGCCAAAGTAGGGCATTTGAAATGTAGTGAGTGTTGTTGTTGTTGTGTCTTTCGGCTTATCCCAGTTAGGGGTCGCCACAGCGGAACTCCAGTCTGCTAATGTTTGGTAGTGGATTTTTACGAGCCGAGTTACCAGCCCTGACGCAAAACCTTCAACGAAGGTATGCCCATTCATGCATGCCTCCACACAGAAGACACTCTAGTTGAGAATCGAATGGGACAACATCTTGCTGTGAGACGACAACACTATGGCAGCACCACTAGTGAGTGTGACTAGCCTAAAAAGCATTGCTCCCTACACAGACAGAGAGACATGCACACACACACAGTTGCCATGTCTGGGATTAGAATTCCTACCTAACTAGTTTATCACACTACAGCATTATGCAGTTATAGGATGCGCCACGAAGATTACTAGGCCACACGTTTCCCAAAGGTGTATTTCACAGTGAATGACATCAGCAGCCTTGCCAAAGTAGGGCATTTAAATTGTAGTGAGTGTGATTAGCCTAAAAAGCATAGCTCCATACAAAGACAGAGACACACAAACACAATTGCCATGTCTGGGATTAGGACTCCTACCTAACTAGTTTATCACACTACAGCAGTACACAGTTATAGGATGCACTGCAGAAATTACTGTGTTGCACCTTTCCCAAAGGTGTATTTCTCAGTGAATGACATCAGCAGCCTTGCCAAAGTAGGGCATTTGAATTGTAGTGAGCGTGACTAGCCTAAAAAGCATTGCTTCATACACAGACAGTGACACACACATAAACACACACATACACACACACACACACACACACACACACACACACACACACACACACACACACACACAGACACACACACACACACACTTGCCATATCTGGGATTAGAACTCCTACCTAAGTAGTTTATCACACTACAGCATTATGCAGTTTTAAGATGCACCACAGAGGTTACTGAGCTATTGTATTCCCAAAGGTGTATTTCAAACTGGATGACAGCATCAAGCTTGTCATAGTAGGGCTATGGGGAGGGCAGTGTGCATGCATGGGGCATAACCCATTCATATAGAGGTTGACACACCACATGCAGGCACACGCAGGGTTATATTCCACAGGTACATGTATTCAGCTGCTAGATGACAACTGCCTTGTACAGTCATGTTGCACAGCTAGCACTTGCACCACATAGTCTGTAATGCTGACGGAAACCAGTGGCTAATTTCTACAGTGAGTGATATTTACACATCCTGTGGTTGTAGCCATTTGGCTGTGTGCTGGGTGGGACAGGCCTTATGATGGATGGCTCTTTGTCAAGTCACTCTCTTCCACACATCTATGTAAGTCTACTTTTGGCTTGTTATAATGTGTTGTCCTTGTATATATGTCTGTATTCTTATACAATGTGCGTGCAAAGCATGACTGGTGCATACTGAAGAATGTATGCACTAACATCTGCAACTGTCAGATATGCATGGTTCACTGTTGTTTGCAGATGTGGGCTTCATTTGTTTAAGAGTGTGAGAATGCCTAGTATGACCTTTCAGTATGTTGTTGGCTGACATTGCCTTCATTTCTCTAAGTGTGTGAGGAATGCGAGTATGCCTTTCTGTAGTGAATGTGTGCATCCATTTCAGGTAGTTTGTACTCCAGTGCAGACCTTTCTGTTGTACACCTACAGGTTGCAAACTGTTTCTGCAAGGTATCCGTAGATCATTTGGCAATATGGGGACAAACTGTGCAAGGGATAGTGTGTACTGTAGGTGATTCTGTCTGTGCTGCTTCTGCTACATGGCACTGGTGTTAGCAAAGATATTCAGACATGTACTGTTATACACTGTGATGTTTTTTGTTCTAAAGTACTGTCAGGTGGACATCTCAGTGATGTCCTGGGGACAAGGTTGAATGCAGCTGTGTCCAGTATTGTGGGCAGACGCCTACATATTCATGGTAAGTTATGCCATTCTGGAGGGGGAGCTGCAGGCACTTGCTGCTGGGTCTGTGTATCCGGTTGAGCACCTTGGTACAATGCTGGCAGAGGATCCCATACTTGTACATCCATCAACATGACAGTATGACCTTATCTTGCTGTGGCAATACCTCACAGCTGTACAGATTCACACAGGTTACCCAGAGGTAGGAGCCATGAGTCAGGACATTACTCCTATTGTGGTGTGCAGGCAGGTTTGCAGCCACCCATTTATGTGTTTGCAGCCAGAGATGGTGTGTGCACACAGCTGTGTGTCAGACCTTGCACATTCCATGCTGCCCATGCTCCCACACCCACCTCTATTATTCTATCCTCTTCCATACATTATGCATACATTCTCTGATACTTAGCCTAAGGTTATCACCTCATTACAGCTGAGTTTTGGTGTTGGTCCACAGTTCATGCAGTGGGACATGGTGGATATGTTACTATGGTTTATCCACATGGCCTTGCATATGGCTTATGTGGAGTGTGTTATGTTGTTATTTGGGTGTCCATGACATAACATGCATTGGCAGTATGTGTGAGACACAGGCCTTTGGCAGAGGCCTGTAGGCCATTTGGTGGTGTTGCAGGCCAGCTGTGGCAGGCCATTACATTCTGTCAGTCCTACAGTCCCAGACCACCATACAGTATATTCCCCTGGGGTGACAGGATAAGTGTGCTAGGTGTTCATGCCAATACTGTCTATCAGTACTGATCAGGTGGTGTGGATGCTGGCAGGGTGCTACCTACAGCTAGGGACACAGCTGCATGGGATACCTGCACCGCATGCTGCATTCTTTCACTATTGTCATATACAGGTGGGGATCATATTGTACCCATTCCTAACAGCAGGGATACAACCAGAGAGGTACCTGTGGGTGGTGTTTGGGTGAGCTGGGTGCATGTGTGCTATGGACACTACTTGCATCTGATGTACAGATATGCATGGTGCATTCCAGTTATGCTGGCATGTGCAGGTACATCAGCTGTTTCCCAATACATCAGTCATACCACCTTTGTGATCTGCAAATGTTCGGGCAGATGACACCGGTATACCCTACTACAGGTCCAGATAATATGATGCATACCTGTATGTACAATTCCAAGGGTGTGTCCATTTCACAGTTACACATTATATGCTGTATGTCTGGGGTACTTTCCCCTCTGTACTGCTTGTATATCTAGCCCAACATCCATGCCATGTCAATCTTTCAGATGGTGACACATATTACCACCATACATTTACAATGGCTTACTGCTAGCATGTGTTATACTGGTGGGAATTGTCTTTGGCACTGCAGTTGTGAGGACTTGGCCCTGTCATCAGCAGTACTGGCAATGGCCACCAGGTCATACCACAACATGCATACATACTGACCACTCTCACACAATATGAATCACACACCAACCTAACCCACACATACCTGCATATTGTACAAATGCTACAATCTATCCTGCTACCTTGGCCACCTCTGGGCATCTGTGCTCTACTGGTATTATACTTACACATACATGTTACTACATTTCTAGATAGGATTTTGGGGGCACACCTGACTGTTACTACATGTCTACATAGGGTAAGGGGGGCACACCTGACTGTTTCAACATTGCTACACAGGATTGGGGGTGCTCACCTGACTGTTACTATAATTCTACATAGGATTGTGGGGGGGGGCACACCTGACTGTTACTACATTTCTACATAGGATTGGGGGAGGCACACCTGACTGTTACAACATGTGTACATCAGATTGGGGGGGCACACCAGACTGCATTTCTATATAGGATTCGGGGGCACATCTGACTGTTACTAGATGTCTAAGTAGGGTTGGGGGGCACACCTGACTGTTACTATGTTCCTACACAGGATTGGGGGTCACACCTGACTATTTCTACATTTCCACACAGGATGGGGGGCACACCTGACTATTTCTACATTTCTACACAGGATTGGGGGGCACACCTGACACTTGTACACATTTGCTATGTCTGTACTGGTGTGTCAGGTGCTCCAGGTAATTCTGTATTCTAACCTATCATGCTGATTAGAGGCATAGCAGTGTACTACAGGTCTTAGGTTTGATTGATGTACATATCAGTTTCTGACTTCCTACCCTTCAGAACTAACATACAACTGCCTGACCTGATGTAGTCTGTTTGTGTAGGCCTGGGGGTGGAGGTTTCCCAGAGCCATCATTCAGAGGCCTTGGCACAGCCTTTGTTTGTGTTTGTCTACACCTGTCCTGCTGGCTGAGACTGTTGTTGGGTATGTGAACCTCCCTCACTGGCATGTGTGTGTGTCATATGGACACACATGTGGACTAGCACATTTCTTGCAGTGGGTTTTGTCACCATTTGTAGTAATGGCTACTGTGGTGACACCAGTATTTGTTACAGATCTCATGCTGCCACTATAGGTGTCTACTATCTGCTGGCATCCCATTCAGCCACCCGATTCCCTTGCATGCTCACATCCATACCATAGATACAAGTAACAATACATACTACTCCAATCAGCAATTGGTAAGGAGAGTGCCTTATCTTGTGGTTGTGCCAGTATTGAGGATGGTGCTGGGGATGCCTATTTCGGATGCACATGGTACACTCCCTATGCATGGTTGAGCTCAGGTAGTGTCATTTTTGACATCCCTTTTACTGTATGTGCAAGTCAGAGAGAGATGTCATTCCCTGGGTCCCTACTCTGTCAGTGTATGTGCTATGCATTGCCTTTTTTCCAAGGCCAGGGCATACTGGCATGCCTCCCTCTGCCTACTGGGGAAGGCTCATGTTGTTCCTCCTCTGAGTCACTCTGTGTCTGTGCAGGCCTTGGCATTGGTGGGGGGGGGCTGTGTGGCCCTGTCCCGTGATGTTCCTGCTGCAGCTGTTTCTCCAGAATCATATTGTGTAGCATGTCACATACAATAACAATTTGGGTACATGAAGCTGGTGAGTACTACAAGGCTCCAACGGATGTGTCCAGGCACCGGAACCATGACTTGAGCATCTACCAGACACACGCTCTATTATGATTCTGGTCTGTGTGTGTGCCTCATTATTCTGTTCTTGTTTGGGTGTGTGTGCATTTCTGATGGGTATCATCAGCCACGGCTCTAGTGAGTAACCAGCATCCTCCACTAGGTGACCATAAGGGATGTCCCTATTGGCAAATCTCTGGTACAGCTGCATCAGATATAGCTGGTGAGTACTGCAAGGCTCCACCGGATGTGTTCAGGCACCGTAACCGTGACTTCATCATCCCAAACTCACTCTCTATTAGGATTCTAGTCTGTGCGTGTGCCTCATTATGGCATTCTTGTTTAGGTGTGTCTGCATTTCTGATGAGTGTCATCAGCCACAGCTCCAGTGTGTAACCAGCATCTCCCACTAGGTGACCATAGGGGATGTCCCCATTGGCAAATCTCTGGTATAGCTGAGTCAGATGTCAGATGTGGGAATCATGATAGCTTCCAGAGCAGTCAGCACACACATTCATTATAATGCCCTGGGCATTGCACAAGACCTGGCAGTTGATGGAGGGAAGCCCTTGAGGTTGACATGACCCTACCCCACTCACCGGGTGGTGCTTTGATGTGTATGTGTATGTGCATGCAGTCTGTAGCACCCACACAGCAGGGTATTCTGTTATTTGGTAGAAGAGATGCATATTGCTGGCCAACACCTCACAGGTATTGAGGAAATCACTGGCATGTGCTCACATGGCATCCAGGAACTGGTGGAATACTCTGGATGCTGATGCCTGTGAGATACCCATGATATCCCCAGTTGGGTTTTGGGAGGTACCTGTGGCTAGTATTCCTAGGCCTACACATACCTTGGTATTCACTGGGATGGGTTCCCTTCTGTTAGTTCTGTGTGTTAGGCATGGCCAGCACAGCTCAAGAATTTGCTGTAGGAGGTCCCTGTCCACCCTATAGCACTCCACTATCTGCAGCTCATGTAGCCCCTGGTAGGTTACCCTGGGTCTGTACACCCTTCTCCATCTCCTCACTGTGGGTTGGTCGACAGCATTTTCATCTTCACCACCCTCAGCCTCTTCCACATGTTGATGTCTGATGGCTGCTGCAGCCCCTATCATTCTGTTGTTTTTGTTTGTTAAAAGTTCCCTGCTTGTATAGACCGGTGGTGTAGAGTATGTGAGAAAAACCAGAGAGAATGGTGTTTGCATAGTTTATAGTAGTGTTCTGAGCTGGGTTGGTCTGCTGCCTGTGTAATTGGCTGATTCTGATACATTTCACCTGCCAGCTATGCTAGTTCTTCTTGATTACCTTCCTACTGCTGTTTTTCCTTCCCATTGCCTTCCTGTTTAAGCCCGGGGGCGCGCCGCACAAACAGAGTGCTCAAATGTGCACAGAGCTGCTATTTTTTGGTTTACATTTTTTT
This sequence comes from Protopterus annectens, assembly GCF_019279795.1. Lineage (NCBI taxonomy): Eukaryota > Metazoa > Chordata > Ceratodontiformes > Protopteridae > Protopterus > Protopterus annectens. The sequence goes on from NC_056739.1 coordinate 1,310,936,454, forward strand.
TCCTTTAAAACCCAGTGTGCGGCATGCACAACCGCTTAGGCAATGTAAAGAGTGCTAGGCAGCCTCAGACACACCCCCTTGCTTAGCTAAGGTAAGGGCAATCCCGAGCCACAGGGCTGCAATCTGCTTACAGTATGCCTCACACCCTCCCCATGATGTCAGCTAACTCTTAGGCTTGAACCATACTATTCCTGCACTTACACTGTTGGGTGCTGACTAGCACTGAGAAGAAATTTGGGATTCAGTATCATTCCCCTCATTTGCATAGGATTGCCTGCTAATACATAGTTACAGGTCCCACATTGAACCTCCACCATTAGCAACCACTATTCACTAGCCATGTTGTCCTCTGCCTGCCACTGAGTATAATGGCAAAATATTGAATTTGGTTAGAATGCTTCTTTTTCTTTTTTTTTTCTTTTTCACCTGATGCCATTTGTGTGCTGCTGCCCTACGCTTAAACAGCCGAGATCGGCTAAAAAATAAAAGTTTATTTTTTTTTTTGCAACTGTGGTCCATGCCAATGGCCTTATACCTGGCCATTGGCATGCTTTCTACATAATATCCACCCTTTATTTGGAGCTGACATGGCTCCTTTTTGTAGTTTGCAAAAATGTACTCTGTTACTGGCGGAGTACATTTCTGCAGATTACACTAGTCCTGCACGCCCGGTTTCCAGCTTCCTGGAACACAAATTCACCTCATTTGCATGGATTTCTCCTGCAAATGCAGTAATTTGCATACAGGGAATAAGTCTGTGCAGGACTAGAGCAGGAGCGCTTGTGCAAGTCCCTACAGATTATGTCTGGATCACACGTCAGCCATATTGCCTGATGGAGCTCCTGTACTAGTCTTGCACACCATGCAGGGCTTGCTGAATCCGGGGGATAATCTCACCCTTTAGATTTTTAGAATTCTCCATGGAAATATTACCACTCTTTACTATTCTAAACCATATTACCATTTAGAAAAATGCATGGTGTATTAACAAACCCCAGGATTCAGCAAGCACTGCAAGGAGTGCAAGAATAGTGCAAGAGCTGCTGCAGGCAATATGGCCGGCGAGCGATCCAAGAATGAGCTCCCGGGGCATGCACGAGTGCCCCTATTCTATTCCAGCACAGACACTACTACTATATGCTAATTACCCCATTTGCTGGTGAAAACCATGCAAATGAGGTGAATTAGTGACCCAGGAAGCAGGCAGGCATCTCTGCAGGAATAGTGTAATCTGCAGAAATGTATTCGGTTACTAACCGAATATATTTCTGCAAATTACAAAACGGAGGCATGACAGCTCCAAAGAAAGCATGTATTCAATGTAGTAGGCATGACAATGGACAAATATATGGCCATTGGCATGGGAAATGGTTGCAAAATTATAAAAAATATTTTTTATTTTATTTTTTTTTGCTGATTTCAGCCGTTTAAGCGTAGGGCAGCGGTGCGCAAACGGGATCGGCCCAAACATAAGAAAAAAGTTGGAAATAAGGTTTTAAACCCAAATCAGCATTTTGCCATGATAGTCACTGGCATGCATAAGACAACAATACCAGGGAATAGTGGTTGCTAAAGGGGAAGGCTCAGTGTGAGTGTGGTAACTATGAATTAGCATTCTGTTTTATGCAAATGAGGGGTTTGATACTGATTCACAGATTTCCTCTCAGTGTTAGCTTGCACCCAACTGAGCAGGTGCAGCAAAAGCATGGTATAAGAGGTAGATGACCTCATAAGGGGGAGTAACATGCATGCTGTAAGCTTATTGGAGCTCTTTGGCCTGTGTTTGCCCTTAGCTAAGCACAGCTAAGGAAGGGGTTGTGTCTCAGGCTGCCTAGCAGTGTTTACATTGCCTAAATGGGAGTGTGCACTACGCACCAGGTTTTAAACAAAAAACAAAAAAAAAAAAAAGGAAATAGCTCTGTTCACATCTGATCACTGGGTATGTGCGTCACGCCTCGGGGCTTAAACGGAAAGGCAATGGAAAGGGAAAACAGCAGTAGGAAGGCAATTAAGGAGAACTAGCATAGCTGGCAGGTTAAATGTATCAGAATCAGCCAATTACACAGGCAGCATCCCAGCCCAGCACACTACTATAACCTATGCAAACACCTTTCACTCTGCTTTTCCCCACAAACTCTACACCACCAATGTACACAGATGGGGAAATTTTACCTGACAAAACTAACAAAATGTTAGGGGCTGCTATTGCTCTCATACATCAATATGTGGAAGAGACTGAGAGTGGAGAGGATGTAAATGCTGAGGACCAACCCACAGTGAGGAGACGGAGAAGAGTGTACAAACCCAGGGTAACCTACCAGGGGCTACATGAGCTGGAGGTAGTGGAGGACTCTAGGGTGGACAGGGACATTCTACAGCAAATTGATGAGCTGTGCTGGCCACGCCTCACACACAGAACCAACAAAGAGGAACCCATCCCCATGGATACCAAGGTATGTGTAGGTTTAAGAATACTAGCCACAGGTACCTTCCAAAGGCCAACTGGGAATATAGGTTCATAGAACTGAATATAGGTTCATAGATTAGTACTAAGCTAACTGCCCTTGTGGGCTATTTTGAGCCTAGCCAGTTACCCCCTGTGAGAATCAAACCTTGCACTTTGTGCCTGTAAGGTAAGCACCTTAACCATTATGCCAACATCCCACCCATGCTACTAATAAATTCCAGCCAGCATTATAGCTTCATAGATTAATACTAGGCTAACTGCACTTGTTGGCCATTTTAAGCCTAGCCAAGTATCCCAAGGGAGAATCAAACCCTGCACCTTGTGTCTGTAAGGCAAACACCTTAACCATTATGCCAACCATGGGGATCTCACAGGCATCAGCATCCAGGGTACTCCACCAGTTCCTGAATGCCATGTCAGCACATGCCGGTGAGCACATATATTTCCTCAACACCTGTGAGATGTTGATCAACAATATGCATCTGTCCCACCTAATAGCAGAATGCCCTGAGGCACATACACATCAAAGCACCACCCAGCGAGTGGGGTAGGGTCTACATAAACTGCAAGGGCTTCCCCTCCATCAACTGCCAGGTTGTGTGGGATGCCCAGGGCATTATCTTGAATGTGTGTGCTGGCAGCACTGGAAGCTATCACGACTTCCACATCTGGCATATGACACAGCTGTACCAGATATTTGCCAGTGGGGGCATTCCACATGGCCACCTAATGGGGATGCTGGTTACGCACTGGAGCCATGGCTGATGACACCCATCAGAAATGCACACATACCAGAACAAGAACTCCATAATGAGGCACACGCACAAACCAGAATCATAATAGAGTGTGTTTTTGGGATGCTCAAGTCACGGTTCTGCTGCCTGGACATATCCGGTAGAGCCTTGCAGTACTCTCCAGCTACATGCACACAAATGTTCATTGTATGTGTCATGCTACACAATATGATCCTGCAGAAACAGCTGCAGCAGGAAGAGCATGGGGCAAGGCCACACAGCCCTCCACCATTGCCAAGACCATTACAGGCACAGAGGGACTCGGAGGAGGAACAACCTGAGCCTGCCCATGTAGGCAGAAGAAGGTGTGCCCAGTATGCCCAGGCTTTGGCAAAGAGGCAACACATAGCACATACACTGACATGGTAGGGACCCAGGGAATGACACCTCTCTGACTCGCACATACAGTAAAAGGGATGCCAAACATGACACTACCTATGCTTTACCATGTATAGGGAGTATACTATGTGCATCTGACATAGTCAGCCCTCCAGCACCGTCCTCAATACTGGCACAGCCACAAGGTAAGTCACTCTTCCTATCAATTGCTGAATGGAGTAGTATGTTCTGCTAGTTGTATCTGTGGTATGAATGTGAGCATGCACGGGATTCGGGTGGCTGAATGGAATGGCAGCAGATAGTGGATACCTATATGGGCAGCATGTAATCTGTAACAAATACTGGTGTCAACAAAGTAGGCAGTACTAGACAAGGTGACAAATCCCAGTGCAGTACATGTGGTGACCCAAATGTGTGCCCATAGGACAAACACATGCATGTCACTGAGGCTCACATACACAACACCAGCCTCAGCCAGCAGGACAGGTGCAGACAACCATAAAGAAAGGCTATGCTAAGGCCTCCAATTGATGGCAATGGTGCACAGCCCCCCCACCAGACCTACAGAGACAGACTACAACAGGTCTGGCAGTTGTATGTTAGTTCTGAAGGGTAAGAAGTCTGAAACTGAAATGTAGGTCAATAAAACCTAAGATCTGTACTCTAGTGATATGCCTCTAGTCTGCATGATAGGTCAGAATACAAAATGAAATAGAAGCCAGCAGAGTACCTGAAATACCATTACAGTCATAGCAAATGTTTAAAGTCTACGTGCAAATCTCCAAAACGGAGAGACCCCTACACAAGCCAGGCACAATCCGGAAGTAATCCGTAGGTAAACCAGGTAATCCAACTGTAAAATATTCCACTATTATAAAATAAAAACACAATCGAACAAAAAACCTACTACACTTTATTTCCATTAAGCGCTTTTCATCTTGCTTGTAGCAAGACTTCTTCAGACCACATACAATTACATCACACTAAGGTATAAAACCTATTCCACTCCCAACCTCCCATCAAATAATTACACAAATTAACTAATTAACTGTGCTGATTAATAAATTGATAGGGTACATCAATTAACTTAGTATTTCTCTGTTGCATTTCAGTAAACAAAACTACTAAGAAATATGCTGTGTGTGTTTCTTACATTTAAAATGCATAAAAGCTTACAGTGGAAACACCATGCCTACATCGTACAGTGGTTAAAACAATTTAAATACAATCGATTTTATAAATTTGTTTTTAAAAATCAAATATTATAAATTTATATTAAATACTTGTATTAAATACTTATATTAATGAATTTATATTAAATACTTATATTAAATAATTTAAATACTTATATTAAATACTTGTTTAAAATACATAATTTAGGAGTATTCTGAATTAATATTTAAAGTAAGTACTTATTTAAATACGTAGTTAGAAATGCATACTTGAAGTGTTTCATTTCTACCTAATCTGTTACTTAAAACATACATTAATACATAATTAAGTCAATAAATCGATACATCAGTACATGAATCACCTCTACCAGAACTATTAAGGCTATTTACTTGAAGGAATTCTAAAAAACTTTCTATGTGCCCCCTGGAGGACATCTTTAGGTTTTAAACCCCATGAATGAATTATCTTGAAAGGCTTTTTCAATTTCAATATACAAGCTATTGAGTAAATTTCATTAAGGCCAGGTGCGTGACAGGCACGTGTTCGAAGTTTCCAGGACAATTCTAGTTTTTCCAAAAGTAAGGCTGTTGGCCCACCTCTCTCATCTTCTGTAACACTGTCTATTGCTCGAAAACTGAGTGAATGGTTCGGATATTCACCTACATGTCTAGCTAAGGCATTTTCTGGTTTACACTTCTTAATGCCATAAAGGTGTTCGTACACCCTCTCCCTAAATCTCCTGTTGGTTTTACCAATATATAATGCAGGACATGATTTACATGAAGCTAGGTAAACCACACCCTTGGAGTTACAACTGAATTTGCATTTAGTACTGTACTTCTGCCCATGTATGGAAAAGTTCTGACCTGTATCATTGTAAGGACAGTAAGGGCACATCTGACATTTGCACATTCCCTTATTGTTAACATAGGGTACTTTTCCTTTATTTCCTTCCAACAGGTTCTTTAAGTTCTTCCCTTTCCTGAAAACTGTTTTAGGTGCGCATTGTAGTTTACCATATAGAATACTATCAGACCGAATAAGGTCCCACTTCTTACTTATGATGTTCATTATAGAATACCCATCCAAGCTGTATGAAATAATAAAGTCGCAAGAGCCTATTGGCCCTCCTACATTACCATCCCTTTCTGGTAAAGTTGGTTGGAGCATATCCCCCACCCCTAAAATGGGTCGGTAAAATCCCCTCTGTCTTTTATTCGCTACTTCCACAGTTAGGTCTTTTACCAGTCGTTCAGGGTATCCTCTCTTGGAGAACATTTCCCTGAGATTCTCACACTCTAATAAAAAGTCTTCCTCATTTGAGACCATATGGGCTGCCCTCACCAGCTGTCCCTTCACTACTGATCATTTCTGGGGCAGAGGGTGACAGCTACTAAAGTGTAGGAACGCATTAGAATAAGTGTCCTTTCTGAATATCCTAGCTGAGTAGGAGTTATATTCCAAGTCCTTCTTTAAATTAATGTCCAGGTATGCTTATACTATCCGTATTAAAAGTATAAGTAAACTTCAAAAAACTTGTTGTGTTATTCAGGAGTGACACTAGTTGGATGGCATTGTTTTCGTCCCTTTCAATTAACATAAAAATGTCATCTAGGAATTGTGTGTAAAAATGTATCTGCCTTACAATGTTAGGAACCTTTCTTATGAACTCCCTTTCCCAATGTGCCATCACTAGGTTGGCAAAACTGGTTCCACACGGGGAGCCCATTGCCACACCTATTTTTTGTATATAATTCTTGTTGTCAAAAGTGATGAAGTTGTTGAACAAAATAATGTCCAACAGTTCCTCTACTAGCCCTATTTCAGACCTAGGTGCCCCTAGACTGTGCATCAATAGACTTACCCACTCTATACCCTCCATATGGGGGATTGATGAGTACAGGTCCTTAACATCGATTGTTAGGAAGTTCAAATTATCATTAAACTTGAAGATTTTTTATATTGGCCAGAAAGGACCATGAGTCTTTACAAATTTGTTCCTGTTGCCCTACGTATTTTTTCAAAATGTGGTCCATGTACTTTGCACATGCATAAGTGATGCTGTTTCTCGCATCAACTAATGGCCTCATAGGTGGGTCAGAAACAGATTTATAAATTTTCGGAATGCCAAACAAAATAGGGATCTTAGGAGCAGGCATATTCAGAAAATTAAAGGAATCTACATTTATCCTAGCCTCAATAAACATTTCTTCCAATGAAGAATGTATTCTCATGTAAGCAATATTTAATTCATGCCGTGATATTTCAGAGTACACCTCACTGTCAAGGACTTTCCCCATTTTCTGTTGTTATTCGTGCTTGTCCATTATCACCAGCCCCCCCTCCCTTGTCAGGTTGCATCACTCTAACATCTGACTGTTGTATCAATTTGATCAATTTGAGGACTTCTTTTTCTCCAGATGTTAAAATCGTCAGGTGTGCCCCCCCCCCCCCACACACACACACAATCCTATGTAGAAATACAGTCACATGTACATGTGGGTTTAATAACAGTGGAGCACAGATTACCTGAGCTCGCCCAATTTACAGGCTAGATTGTTGCATGTGTACAATATGCAGGACTCCGTGTGTTAGGTTCTTGTGTGTTCAATATTGTCTGGAATTGGTCAGCATGTAGGCATGGATGGTTGTGTCTCGGTGGCCTATGGCCAGTACTGTTGATGACAGGGCCATGTTCTGACAGCTGCAGTGCTAACCACAATGCACCTCAGCAATACCCATGTCAGCAGTCATCCATACTCACTGTCCAGATGTCAATATCTGTCACCGTCTGAAAGATGGACATGCCATGAATGTGGGCCCAGACATACACACAGTACACAGCTGGAAGTACCCTAGACAGAGCACATAAAATGTAACTGTCAGCTGCACACACCATAGGAATTGTACATACAGGTTAGCAGCACATTAGTTGTCTGTGTAGTAGGGAATACTGATGTAGTCTGGCCAATCAGTTGCAGACCACAAAAGGCACAGATAAGAAGTAATGAGAGACTGCCTATGTCCTTGCACAAGGCAGCATAAGGGGGATGTCCCAGGTAAATCTGTGAGTCAGCTGCAAGAAACTTCCATATCACACATGCACTCAGCTCACCCCACCATCAGCCACAGGTTTATCACAGGTCATATCCCTGCTGTTGGGAATGAGTACAGTATGACCCCCACTTCTGAATGGGAATATCCACAGAATGCAGCATGCTGAAGAGGTGTCCCATGCAGGTGTGTCCCTAGCTGTAAGCAGCACCCTGCCAGCATCCAGACCAATGGATTAATATGGACAGGAACTATTGCCATTAACACCTCTCACACTGACCCTGTCACCCCAGAGAAATCCAGTGGCTTGCAGCCTGGGAATGTAGGAGTGACAGAATGCACTGGCCTGCTACAGATGGCCTACATCACTACCAAATGGCCTACAGTCCTCTGTCAAAAGCCTGTGCCTCACCCGTACTGCCAATGTATGGTATCTCATGGGGTCCCAACTAACAACATAACACAGTCAACAGAACACAAATGCAAAGCCATGTTGACAAATCCCAGTAGCATGTCCACCATGTCCTACTGCATGAACTGTGGACCAACCTCTAAATACCGCTGGGATGAAGGGACAACTATAGGGATACTTCTCAGATATCAATCGCATAATGTTAGGAAGAGGATAGAATAACAGAGTGGGGGATGTAGAAGCATGGACGTCATGGAGTATGTGAAGTCTGAAACTCTGATGTGTGCCCATACTACCCCTGCCTGCAAACCAAGTAATGGTGGCTACAAACCAGGTTGTAAACCACAATGTGAAGGGGAACTGACTAGATATATGAGCCCTACCTTTGGGTAACCTGGGTGAATCTGTACAACTGAGAGGTATGGCCACAGCAGGATATGGCCTTTCTGTTATGTCGATATATGTACAAGCAGGGGATTCTCAGCCACCACAGTACGAAGGTGCTGGACCATTTACACAGACCCATCAGCAAGTGTCTGCAGCTACCCATCCAGAATGGCATGAGTGTGCAAGAATATGTAGGCTGCAGACCACAATACTGGACACAGCTTCATTCATCTTGTATTTCCCATGAAATAACTGTGAGCATATAAGTATATATCTGTCAGTAGTTGATGACATAATACATCACAGTGTAAAACAGTACATATGTCTGAATATCTCTGCTAACACCAACCATGTAGCACAAGCAGCGCAGACACATTAGTTACAGTATCCCACTATCTGTCGCCCATTGTGACTCCATATTGTCAACCTATCTACAGATATCCTGCAGAAACAGGTTGCTAGCTCTAGGTGTAGAACACCAAACCCTGGACTAGAGTACAACCTACCCGGAATGCATTCACACACTCGATACAGAAGGTCATACTGGGCATGCTCCTACACTCAGTGGACTATACATATTTGTCATACACAGATATCTGTGCACACACACCACATTGTACACCATTCATGCTTTGCACACACTGGATAGGAATATTCACACATATTCAAGACCAACACACTATAATATGTCAAACATACACACACAGAGATGTGGGGAAGAGAGAGACAGACAGTGACACAGACATTTCCATCATGAGGCCTGTCCCACCCACCACACATCCAATTGGCCAATATCACATGATGTGCTGATGTCAATCACTGTAAACATTGCCTTTGGTAGCCCTCAGCCCTATAGTGTCTGTGTTGCTTGTGATAACTGTGTAACACGACAGTACAAATCAGTATTCATCTAGCATTTGTATATCCAGTCCTGTCAAATGTAAAGTTGTGTGTGACTGTGTGTGTGTGTGTGTGTGTGTGTGTTTCCAGAGAAATGGTTTATGGCCCATTCACACACACTGCACTTCCCATTGCCCATGTTAGCACTCCTGCTGATGTCAGTCACCTTGAAATAACCCTCTGGCCAAGTCTTGGCCCTGTAAGCTGCATGGTGCTTGTGATACGTGTGTAATACTGTAGTGTAGAAAACTAGTTAGGTAGGACCTCTAATACCAGACATGGCAATTGTGAAACTGTGTGCGTATGTGTGTTGAGATGAAGGATTTTGAGGCCATTCACCTTGAAATAACCCTTTAGAGAAATACCAGCCCTATAAGCTCTGTGGTGCTTATGATAACTGTGTAATGCTATAGTGTAGCATACTACCTAGGTAGAAGTTCTAATCACAGACATGGCAACTGTAAAACTCTGTGTGTGTGTGTGTGTGTGTGTGTGTGTGTGTGTGTGTGTGTGTGTGTGTGTGTGTGTGCATGAGCATGTGTGTGAGCATGTGTGTGTGTGTGTGTGTGTGTGTGTGTGTGTGTGTGTGTGTGTGTGTGTGTGTGGAGATGAATGATTTTGAGGCCATTCAAGGTCACTGCACCTCCCATTGTCCTACTTTAGCATGCCTGCTGATGTCAATCACCTTGAAATAACCCTTTGGACAAATGCCAGCCCTATAAGCTCCATGGCGCTTGTGGTAACTGCATAATACTATAGTGTTGTATACTAGTTCTTTAGGAGTTGAAATAACAGGAATTACAACTGTGTGTGTTTCTGTGAGAGAGCATGTGTAGCTTTGATGATACCTGATTTTATGGACATTGACAATTACTACTCTCCCCTTACCCCTCCTTTAGCACTGCTGCTGATGTTAGTCACCTTCCAAGATACCTGTGGAGAGCTCTCCAATATATGAGCTCCGTAGCACTTCTGATAACTGTGTAATACTGTAGTATAGCATATTAGTTAAGCAGGAGTTATAGTCCCAGAGATGGCAACTGTGAAACTGTGTGTGTTTGTGTGAGAAAGTGTGTGTGTCTTTGACGATACCTGATTTTATGGACACTGACATTTACTGCTCTCCCCTTACCCCTCCTTTAGCATGGCTGCTGATGTTAGTCACCTCCAAAGATACCTTTGCACAACTCTCCAACATGTAAGCTCCATGGTGTGTGCCATAAATATGGAACAATGTAGTAGTAGTAACTACACGGGTATAGGCTTAAATCTTGTGTTTGTGTGTGTACATATGTATGTCTGTATCTCAACAATTTTGGCCCCAGTTACACTCAGTACACAACTCAGAGCCTGACTTTAGTAGTCCTACAGATATCATCCACATTAGAAGTACCTGTTGCCAAACCTAAACCATGGAATGTCAGTAGTGCATGTGGTAAATGCATAACGTAATGGTACGTAAAGATTGTTAGATAGAAGTTTGAACCTCCCCCCTGGTAAATGTGTGTGCAGAGTAAAATTATTTTTGGGATCTCTCACCCAATACATCACCCACTGCCAGTATTTACAAGGGCTGGTGATGTTCCTCACCTTAGAAGTACTTTGGCACAACATCCATCCTGTAAGCCCTGTAGCACATGACATAAATGCAGTACACTATAATAACAATACCATAGCTAGGTAGGGGTTTGAATCTCAGTAGTGGCAAGTGTGTGTGCATCTGTCATCAGTATCCTGTGTGGAGATTGCTGTGATTTTTTAATGACAGGATCCAATGTGGGGGCTTTGCTAAATTATTATGTTGAGGACCTAGTATATGTCACAATGTCCTCCTTACAAGGACAACAAATGTTAAACACTGGAGAGGTTGGTGTAGAAAATCCATAGCTCTACATGTGACATTATGGATTGGTGAACAATATAGGCAACCCTTCTATTACTCAGAGAACACTCTCCACCCACGTCTCATACACAAACACACTTGGCTAGGCAGCAACCACTATATTGGTAGTTCCCTGCATATTGCCTGACAGATAGCAACCACAGTATGATTGCAGTAGACTACATACTTGTTGACCACAACAGTGCTGCTGACATCAGAAAGTACTTTGATGTGTTACATCTCCTGACTGAGTGTGTTATCCAGCAAGTAAAAGGATATGGCACCCTGTTCCATCCCCGCAGTAGGCAAATAAATGTGTACAGTGGCCCTTTTGCCTTGTTCCCCACTGGACACCTGCAACAACTGTAGAATCTGCAAACATAACACACAAAGGGAATACCATGCCTTATACATTGGCTCTGTATGGACAGACACCACCATCTCCACTGAATACCTGTATCATGCTGTCAATGTAAGTGATAACACAACCTCAGTTACATAGCCAGGTCTCACCAAATGAGGTCAGGAATGCTACATCAGAAGATAACAATCTGTCCATACAACATGCCCGAGAGAGCTCAAGTACACTTCTACATGTCAAAGAACATGTGTGTGGGACATGTGCACAACCCAGACACTGTCCATGTTATGGAATATAGATCACATACATGGGAAGCAGTGCATATCACTGGCCACCCACAATAGTAACCCATATGAGTGGATGGTGAATACAATACCCACCCCTGGGGACCACTCCAGGGACTACACCCCTGAGCCACACTGGGGGCTATTGTCATGTAGCCTGATGCCCAGGTATTCCCTTTGCTTAGCCTTGTACAGCCTTCTGGGCCATTCACCTACTACACACCAGTGAAGCAAGGAACCTATGCATCTCAGTACTGGCAAGTGTGTGTGTGTGTATGTGTGTGTGTGTGTGTGTGTGTGTGTGTGTGTGTGTGTGTGTGTGTGTGTGTGTGTGTGTGTGTGTGTGGATATGAATGATTTTGAAGCCATTCACAAACACTATTCTTCCCATTGCCCTATTTTAGCATGCCTGATGTCATTCACCTTGAAATAACCTTTTGGCCATGTTTCAACCTTATAAGTTCTGTGGCACTTGCAATAACTGTATAATACTGTAATGTAACAAACTAGTTAGATAGAAGCTCTAATCCTGATTCTGCCAACTGTGATAATGTGTTTGTGTGTCTTTGTTTACACCTGATTTTGTGGGCATTCACACTTACTACACTTCCCTTACTATTCCTTTAGCACTGTTGCTGATGTCACTCACCTTCAAAGATACCTTTGGACACCTGTCCAACATGTAAGCTCTGTGGCACATGCAATAACTGTGGAATGCTGTAATAGCAATACATAGTTACGTAGGTGTTTGAAACTCAGCACTGATAAGTGTGCATTTGTGTGTGTGTCATCAGTATCCTGTGTGAGTGGTGGGATGATTGTGTAATGACAGGATCCATTATAGTGCTTGATTTGCTGCATCGTTATATTGAGGACCTATATGTCCTCATGTCTACATTACAAGGCCCACAGTTTTCAAACACTGTAGAGTTTGTAGTAGGCAATCCTCACCATAAATGTGGACAGCCATGTGCAATTACTATGTGACATTATGGATTAGTAAACAATGTAGGCAACCGTTAATAATACCCACATACCACTCTCCACCCACAGATCATACACAAACACGCTAGGCTCTTACTCTCTTCCTTTCTTACTTTCTCTCTGTCTGTCTGTCTCTCCCTCTCTGATGGGTGTGGAAAAGTACATCTGTTTTGCACAGGCAGCAGCTTGAGTTTTGTAAGTAATGCTCATGATCAGCTGATGGCCTGTGCACAAATTGGAGTCCCCCACTTGCTAATTGCATGTGGAACAGCTGTGGTATCATTCCTATAGCCAATTGCATGGAAACACACTCCTATAACTAAGCACTTCATGTGGGTGTTGGCCCTTTTCCTTCACTGTGAACAGGACTTCATGTGGGTGTCTGACAAACAGCATCATAGAGGATGGTTGGAAATACTTCTTACAACATACACTGTGGAGACAGGCCAACAAACAGGAGGGGGATGTTCCAGACATGGGGACAGAATGTAATTATTGCTGTTCTACATTTGAAGTAATGTTGGTTTAACAGAGTTTGTGTGGATATGGCTGTTCTACATGATTTAAAGTCTGGCTTGACAGTATTATATGGTTGAGGAAACTCTCACCTGTAGGGCTATCTGCAGATTGGTCAGAGTTTAGAGTCTTAGATGTGGCGTGTTAACCACAGATTTCCTATCTTTAGAAATGCAGTAGCATACCCTGATGATTGCAGTCAGTACATGGTGACATCCCATGTGAGTTACTGACTTCATATCCCTCACAAGAGATATGTCATAACAAACCTTGTTACACCAGGAATTTTCTCAGTTTATCACAGCAAAATGTCAATATTGGCCCTGTATTTGTGCCTCTGTCCCCCAAGTCTGTCACCCTTTATCCATATGTCATGCAGTAAGAAGTATATATGTACAGTATATAATTATTAACTGACATCATTCCTGATAACAAGCCAGTGATATATCAGACTGCTAGACATGTTATGTATAGTAGGCCTTATATTTGAGGACAAAACCTGGACATTCTGTTGTAGTCTGTACAGTAGTGAGGTCTGTGTACTTATGCTGATTGTTGACAGAATGTCAGTATTGTGTAGCAGTGTATTGTGAATATGTTACTTGGCCTGTGTACAGACTATGGTAGAGGTCAGTGTTCTTGGTCCTGTTCTATTTGACATTGCATGCTGCTCCAGTTTCTGGTACCCCATCAGCGTATATGTTTGTATGGCCAGACTGAGACATGTCCCATACCACAGTCAGGCATCAGACTACACTGTGAATTGGGCCAGTATATATAAGGTTAGTGTGTGAGTGGCAAATATGAGGATAGTTTTGTTCACACACTCCATATACTGTGCTGTGAATGTGACTGTGTTGAGATTGGTTGTGGGTATGCACTTTCACATTGGTGTCTTGTTACTCCATGCCGTTGCATGCCTGTAGTCCCTGCTATATTTGCAAGTACATGTGTATTCCTCCATTGGAAACATGGGTCAGTGTTGTGGCAGTTTGCCTGTAGTTTACACAGTGCTTTGTGACATGCCTAACAGCTCAGTGTATTTCCCTAGTGTGATGTTATGTCCAGATATGTATCAGATGTACTGTTGCCTGGCCACCATATGTGTTGTATATTTCTAAAAAAGCAGTGAGATGCTCTAAAGATGTATGTCACTAACTAGTGGGAAGTATGTGGGCTTAGGACCTCTGTTCCTTCAGTTAGTGTGTGTTAGGACATACAGGAGGGTGTGAATGCATCAAATGTGTGAGCTTATATATACCAGTATTTGTGTGATATTTCCATTTTCATGGCTGTAAACATCCCATCAGGCTTGGTCCACACATCTTGCACTAAGGACTTCTATGTATACCTCTGGACTGACCAGATTGCGCCAGATTGTTCACATTTATTGGTCATGTTTCTGCTGTATTCCACAGGATCATTACTGTGATTTGTGTAGTACTTCACTATGATGATTTTATGATGTCTGTCAGTAACTGATGGCGTACATGTCAGTATCAGAAGTGACTTCCTACACGTCTGTTGACACAAACCCTGTTACTGTAGCAACATTCTACATTTATACCTGCAATACTTACATTACATTTCCTTGCACTAATAGGTTGTGACTTATGGTGCTGAGGTATGACTCACTACATGTTATGAGCATATGTTTTATATATATATATATATATATATATATATATATATATATATATATATATATATATATATATATATATATATATATATATATATAAATATATAAATAAATAAATATATATATAAGTATAAGTGTCTCCAACCAACAGTCAATTCGTAAAAGCAGAAAAAGGAGGCACTAGACCACAGCTGTAAATAACATAAAACACTTTTAATCCAAAATTAGATGTCAGTTGAGCTCTTTCATGGACTGAGCCACTTCATCAGACAATGTAATGAAAAAAACTTTCAAGTTTTATACCCAGCAGTTCAATTAATTATGCTAATGCATAGCCCTTCCCTTCTGACTTAAAGTCATACTGCATTCAGCATAAATTCTTCTCCAATTAAAATACAAACAAAAAATTTCTTTCTGAAACTCACTTAACAATCAGAACTTTATATAAAACAGAAATTAAACTTTCTATACAAAAATTATTATAACAATATGGAAATATTATAAAAAATACATATTTTAAAACATGCATATATATATATATATATATATATATATATATATATATATATATATATATACATGAAATAGCATAGCATAGAGATCACCGACTGCTTTTTTAAGTCTCTGTCTAATACAATGGGCTTAATATTCAATTTATAATTGAGGCCCTTTCCCATATTTGCCCTCTCAACATGAATTCATTCTTATGGCTAATTGTAATAGCGTTAACATTGTTTATTTGGCATATTGTTTGATCTGCACCTCCTTTTATGTTGGCATGACAACACGGAGGTCAAGGGATCAGATGAGGGAACATCTCTATGATATTGGGAGGATGGCAGACACCAACACTCTGGCAAAGCATGTTGAGAGGCATGGAGCTGCATATACTTTTAAATTTATGGTTATTGACAGAGTTGTCAATAACTGTAGAGGGGGAGATGTTAAGATGAAGACACAAACTAAAGAACTAGAATGGATAGTGAGACTCAGGATATATATATATATATATATATATATATATATATACATATACATATATAAATATATATACATTTTATATATATATATATATATATATATATATATATATATATATATATACATACGTCACTCGCTATGCACCAATCCCCGGACCTGACTTCGGGTGACAGGATCCCGTCCGTGCCCGCTCCCGGGGAAGGGATGAGCCCCATTGCCTGAGGCGGTTCCACCTGAAGGTGGTGCAGAACCAGTGGATGAGGAGGTCCAGCGTGGGTCCCGGTGCCACGGCCAGATGAGGTGGGAATGGTGGGTCCGCTGGGACTGGCCTTCCCAAATGTGCTATGGTGTTGCAGTTTTAGAACATATGTGGGTTAGTAATAGTCAACACAATCCAGAATTAGTTATAACAGCATGCATAGATGTTCCCCTTAACCCAAAACACCAGATTTGGAACAGTTGCTTAGCAAACAGAACACATGCATATATGGACCCACAGTGGCCATTACAACGACATGAAGGTTACATTGATAGCAGCAATAGGTCATATGTCCCATCAGCAGGTTTGGTGTAAACATACCCATTGATTTGTGTGTTTAGATTATTGTTGCAGATATGATGGGTGGGATAGAGAGATGTCAGTTAACAACTTGTATATCCTTGCAGTAGTCACAACTTTAATGATCATTGCTTTAATCATTACTCTACAGGTATTATTACAATACCCTATGGCCTTGGTTTGGGCAGTGGTATATTTGTACACAGTGTATACTTCAGCTGTTTTATAGCTAAATTCTACACCTCTTACCTGGTAGGCCTGTGGAGGGAATGTTTGTTAACACTACCTGACTGTTTCTACACATATTCCCAGATTCCTAGTTAATATTATGCACATACCTCTCAATCTTGTAATGCACACACTCTGGACAAAGCTTGACAACATGGGGGTACAAATGAGGACATATTTTGAATATTACGCTCATAAACCTGGAGAGTTGCTAGAGTAACAGGATTTGTTTCAATATACATTTTCTAAAGATTTTGAGGTCTGTAAATCAAATGTATGTTATTATTTAGTGACTACAATTCTGAGATCATACCACAGATTTACCAGGGGGACAGAGGAACAGGCAGAAGATATGAGCCAATTATCTGGACATTCTGCAAAAATCTGTACAGTTGAGAGGTATGATTATGCATACAGCTTACTACCACCCCCAGGATTTGAACCACGGCTGTGTCTGCTAAAAATACAATAATTTACATTTCCTCAGAGTGTGCTATTTGGATATTCCTCTTTAGTTTACTGGTATTTTCTGTCTAAGTCTCTCTTAGTTGTACAATCTGACCTTGTAAGTACAACAGTCTTATACAGACATTCCTAGACATATTTTTATGTAGGATGGTGTGAGAAACAGTGCTTGACACAACAATACTATTCTGATATCAGATATTGGTGAATGCTACATGTCAGCCCATACAAAACAAGAGTAAACACTAATGGTCCAGGATTTAAATCTTTATTGCCAGGCAGTTGCAGTTTTCTTATATGACAAACCTGTGGGGGCAATGTTTGTTAACACTACCTGACTGTTCAATAAAGTTGAGAGATATGATTATGCATACAGCTTACTACTACTCCCAGGATTTGAACTATGGCTGTGTCTGCTAAAAATACAACAATTTAAGTTTCATCAGAGTATGCTATTTTGATATTGCTGTCTATTCCTTCAGTGTTTTCTGTCTAAGTCTCTCTTGGTTGTACAATCTGACCTTGTACTTACAACAGTCTTATACAGACATTCCTATACATTTATTTATGTAGCACAGTGTGGGTAACAGGGGTTAAAACAACATTAGTATTCAGAGAATGCAACACTAAATGCCATACAATACCAGAGTAAACACAACCAGTCCAGGATTTAGAACTTTATTGCCAGGCAGTTACAGTTTTATTTAAATATTACCTATATGGGACTATTACTGTCATATTGTCTGGTTTATTCAGTACAACCCATACACAGTTTTTATACTGCCAGGTGACTTTCTACTACTTTATATTTATTTGGTATGACTACTACAAGCAGGATTGTTACTCACCAGCCTTGCGACAGCCTTTACAACCTACTTGCATGGGCTTCCTGATTCACAGATCACTCAGCTGCAGCTGTAAGGGAAATAGAGAAATATTTAGGCATACCTATCCATCACATACACAGGCTGGACATTAATAAACAGTTATTGGTATGACTACTTACACACTGCTGGGACATCACCCCTCTGCCTTGCTTCTTGGACCCACTCATCCAAGAGCTCCCTCTGACTCTGCTTCAAGTCAGCATAGTGGTGCCGGATCTACTCACCAGTCCGAGGGATACCAGCGGCACTGGTGAAATCATGGGTGAGACAGTCCCAGGCTTCCACTTTATATTGGGAGCCCTGGTACTGGCCCTGCAGCAGTCTCTTTTCATGTTTTTTTTTACCAGGAGTCCTACTATGACCTTGGACTCCTGTATGTCCCAGCGCTGCAACCGGAAGTGCATGCCCTCACCAACTCCTGCCATACTGCCTTCAGAGGGAAGCTGCAACCAGTTATGAGCTGTATTCCCGCCTATGGGGTTTAAATATGGCTGATTTCCCACCATTTGCCATGATTGGACAGTTTTAAATATGCTGAGCTAAGCTAAGCTACGGGCAAACCTGCTTAGCTAAGGTTGGCAGTGCTTAAAGGGACAGGTTCAGCATTGCTTACCAATAGGCAAATCCACTTAGCTGGGCAATTCATTGCTTAGTATTCATATGTACACAATGCTTACACCCAGTCAGCAAAGCTGTGCAATGCTTAGCATTGCTTATTTTTTATTTTATAAACTATCTTCTGTATGGGATTGATTCATCACTCATTACATATTATAAATTTGTTTAGTGTCCCTGACACTCCCCAACATGCTTTCATTACATTTATTCATGTGTGACTATACTATATGGGGCACTTGTGTTTATATTGGAGTTTCACATCTTTATTAATCTGACACCTCACATCTGGACCTACTACAGTATTCTGGATAACAAATATATGTTATTTAGGAGCTAATTATAAAAAAAATGTTTATGGACTGGTTTCACATGTAAAATGCAAATTGGTTATAGTGGGGATCAAACCATAAATGGCTGCTTACAAAGTGTACACTCTAACCACTACACTATTACTTATGTTAAATGTTGCTTGCTGTTTAACTTCTTGTGCTGTTTATGCTGGACTATGCATAGCTAAGCAACAGGCACACCCGTGCAGCTACGCTTAAACTTTATTGCATGTTTAAAAAAATTATTTGCTGCGTTTTTTTATTTGTGCCCTTCAGAATATTCATGCTAATACTGAACTGGTTATTCTATTCACATTCTGCTTTGTGGGACAATTATCCCTTTTGGCTTTGTCCACATTCCTTACACTGATGGCTTGGGAGGTGTGCACTATGTGCTTATGCTAAATGTGTTATTCAAATAACTTTTGTCTTGGTAGGGATGATTGCCCCTTATGGCTTTAACCAGATTTGTTATCCTGATGGGTTGGGGGGTATTACAAGCATTGTCACTCTTTTTAAATTGCCAAAAGAGAATTCTGGAGTGCAGGGGTCATGTATATTGTGAGACCTCTGCTCTCAGACACACCCCCTGTGCTTGTACACAGAACTATGTCTGTTTTACAGCACGACAGTGCACCTTCATACATATGCATGGCTCGCTGCCGTGCTGAAAAGGAACGGCCCCTGACATGCAGGAATAATTTATTCCTGCATGGATGCTTGCTGACACCGGGGTGAAGTATCCACAATATTTTTTTTTTCAACGGGGCAATGACCACTGTGTCACAAAAATGGAAATATCACCCCTACAAACCACTTCCAAATTATAATTAACTCCAAAGGTACAGAATCAGGAAGCTAGGAACCATATTGGTCCTCATCACTGTTCAGTTTGGTAAGTATCAGTTGCTCAACAGGTAGCACACATTCCTTTGGTGCAAGAGGACTAGAAGGCCTTTGATTCCATTGCCGCTCCAGGTGATTGGATATTCCCCACTACAGTGCAGCATTAGTGGGGTGCAACACTACTTATTGTGCTGTCCTTTGGGTAAGATGTTAAACAAAGGTCCCATCTGTTTGAGTTAGCGGTACCATGGGGGATGTAAAACATCCTATGGCACCTATCAAAAAGAGTAAGGGAAGTTGCCTGATATCCTGGTCAAAATTTCTTTAGTAATACAAACATCACCTCAGATCTCCCCTGAAAAGAACCTATTAAGCTAATGGGACTAACCTGATTAATAAAGGGTAAATAAATAAAAATGCTAGTTGTTTCCCTCTCATAATGTGTGTGTATTCCTTTCTGTACAGTGGTAGAGCTCTCACCAAATCTATTTCTCCTATGAGATACTATGAAGCTGTGCTCTTTGTATTTCTACTTCTTTGATTAATACTTGGTGGTGCTGGCTTGATAAATGACAGTTGACATTGAGGTGTGGCATGTAATCAGTGTCTAATCTCAGTGTAAAATTCATTTATAGTATAGATTTTACCCTGTCAGCTCCAACATCTCTCCATTTTATGTTATTATGCTCTTCAGTCATATTTCCACTCAGTACTTTTTCTGGCTGTGCTGTGAATTCTGCTTAAAAAGAGATACTTTTCTTGTACTTTGTACCTGCTGCTTGACTTAGGAATAAACACCCATTATGTTGTTAGTAAGATTTGAATAATATTTTGGAATATGTAGATTTAAGTACATGTTGGTATTGGATGTGCAAAATCTGATGCTCCAGATGAAGGCTAATACATTTCTTAACAGACTATGCTAATTATTGCAATATATAATAATAAAGCTGTCTTAATTAAACAACAAACTTTGCCAATGATTTTTTTACCCTTTTCATATATTTGCCTGCGCATGTTTCCGATGCATATATTAAATCTTTGAAGGTATGACTAGAAAGGAGTTTGGAGGCAAGAATCCTAACAAATTAAATGGGAATTTGCATTTTCTACTGACATTTGGTAGATTAAGCATTTCATATTACCAATTATTTCTCTGATCTCCTCTCTGGTGGTTGCTTTCTAGTAGTTTCTTTAAATTCAATAGTTGATCATGATAGGTCATAGTGACTCATGAGAGAAGGAAAAATAATTATGTGGTCTCAATTTTAATTTTTAATAAAGTAAGGAGTCTATGATTTCATGATGGGAGTACATATTCTGTGAAAAGTCTGTTTAAAAAAAAATGCTCATTTCCTTCCATTATTAGCTACGAACAAATTGTACTGCTCCTGTCAATGGCATAGCATAAATGCTTTTTTGAATATGTTCAGAGAGATTGGTAGAATTTATATTTCAGTTTTACCCACAGACCAATGACTGGAATTCTCTGACAGAAAGAATATTGGACGTCCCATTTGCAGGACTGTTGTAACTCACATGCAGTGACATCTCAGTTTCACTACTTCATGGGGGTTGGTACAATATATGTAAACTGGATAGATTATTTCAGAGCTGTTTCACTCTTCTCACTTCTTTAATTATTCTGTACTTTTTAAGAACATAACAGTATGGTGCAAGGATCATTAGGTTTAGGTGATTCCAACAAAGTTCAGGTATAATCAGAGCAGTTTAGCTATATGCAGCATCAGATTGCAGTTATACCACTTTTGTGATAGTTGTTCACTCCAAGCTCATAAAGTATCAGCAAAATAAATCCACCGGATATACGTTAAAAACCAAAGATCTGTTTATTACAAATGAACTCCGATCGTCAAGCGCTTTCACTAGGCTATGCTAGCTTCATCAGAACGGTTAAAACAGCTGATTACACTCCCTTTTGAATTAAAATTGGCGCCAAGAATAAAACTATTCTTAAAGCAACATGTTATTGTTAAATTCATCCTTAGTAAATATATTGTATATACATAATTTAATAATACAGATACAAAAATTGATATATATACTTTAAAAAATCAAATAATATAATAGATAGATTTCTATGCTGTGCCTACAAGTTAGTACATCTGTTAATTATTTAACATTAAGAGAGGTTTGATAGAAAAATAATCATTGATGCCTGGTGTTCTTGTGGCATCTGTTAGCACTTGCCAATATAGGGTAAGAACATCAAGAGAATACTCGAATTCGGACATAAGACAAAATATACTATGAATGCACACACATCAAGATGTGGGACTTGTAAACAATGTTCAAGTATATACACGAGTCCTATTATTTTAGGAAATGAGAATAGAACCAAAACTTACACAACTAGAGGCAATTGTAAATCAAGTATGGTGGTGTATATTGCTATGTGCACAGTCTGTCCCTCATTTTACATAGTGAAGACTGAAAGATTATTAAGACAGAGGATATATGCACATTTATATTGTATTAAAAATAAAGATTTGAAGAATGCACTTGCCAGGCACACTATAGATGAAGGGGATGAACACAAGTTTAAATTTGCCATAATAGAGGTTGTCAAGAGCGACCCTAGAGGAGGTAATACAAAAAACCTACTAGCTTACAGAGAACTATATTGGCAAGTGCTAACAGATGCCACAAGAACACCAGGCATCAATGATTATTTTTCTATCAAACCTCTCTTAATGTTAAATAATTAACAGATGTACTAACTTGTAGGCACAGCATAGAAATCTATCTATTATATTATTTGATTTTTTAAAGTATATATATCAATTTTTGTATCTGTATTATTAAATTATGTATATACAATATATTTACTAAGGATGAATTTAACAATAACATGTTGCTTTAAGAATAGTTTTATTCTTGGCGCCAATTTTAATTCAAAAGGGAGTGTAATCAGCTGTTTTAACCGTTCTGATGAAGCTAGCATAGCCTAGTGAAAGCGCTTGACGATCGGAGTTCATTTGTAATAAACAGATCTTTGGTTTTTAACGTATATCCGGTGGATTTATTTTGCTGATACTTTATGAGCTTGGAGTGAACAACTTCGTGTGGATTTATTGGTATTTTATGCGTGTGGTTCCATACGAGTTCTCTTTGTACTTTTGTGATAGTAGATTTCAGGACAGTCATACCACAGACATGAGTAATCTCTGAGTTAGTATATAGAGAACTGAATCAAAAAAGCAGCTTCAGGATAGAGGTGCCTGGATGAATATCTTACAAATAAATCTCCTTTAGCAAAACATCAAGAACCACCACAGCTTTAAAATCGTCAATCTTTTATTCCAACAATATTAGAGAAATGTTGTAAGCGCTTTTGGGTATACACCATACCCTTCTTCAGACGTATGTCTTTAAGAACAATAGATTAGGAGATTTAAGTAAATTGTTAAAAATGAATGTGCAGTAGGCAGAAGTTTAGTATCATGCAAGAGTAGGAATGGAGGTGGAAACTTTGAACATTTTGGACTTAGCTCCTCAGAGTCACCTGCCTTCCAAGATGTGTAAGCAGTTGTGGAAGACATTTACTAGGTCTTCTGCATTATTGCAGAATCATGTAGCTGGTATGTTTAATCTTATTCAGCACTGTTTTTTTGAAATAGTATATTAACTTTATTTCCCATTTTGGATCTTGGCTTGGGGGTTCCTGTGCAAAGTCTGAATGTGCTCCTTCTGCCCATGAGGATTTTGCCCTAGATGATCCAGTTTTCTCACACATTGGCAAGCCTCTATAAATTCCCCATAGGTTTGCATGCTGAATGTTCTTGCATATGTGTGTGTGTGTGTGTGTGTGTGTGGGGGGTGCATTCTACAAGAGTTTGGTGCCTCACTCAGAATGAGTATTGATGCCTTGTTCACTATGATTGGTATGATATACACTGGGTTTCCCATAACACTGATTTGGATAAAGTGGTTAATCAGAGAATGAGTGAATAAATGAATGCATGAATGTCACTGAATATACATTGCAAACTCTATCACAGGTTGTAAGAGGAGTAGTCATAGTGTAGAGCATGTCATACCTTATTGATATATGACATTTTGAAACCTGAGGCTGACTCCCATGGGATAATTGGCAAGGCTTACAATGGATCATAGGAGCAGTTAGCCTAGTACTAATCTATGATTGATATGTGAATCCACTAACATCTGATTTCATTACAATTATGCACAGTGGAAAACAGCTGAATAAAATGTTACCCAATTCCTTTTGAAGAATTTTACATTCTCAGTAATTTGTGATTTTGGACAAAAGTCCTATAGAAATGCCAACAGAAACTATGAAGGCACAAACAATGGACACTGATGATTCTACAAATACTGCTGGAAACTAGGCAGAAAACAAAATTACCTGCCAGCTATGCTTACCACATGGGTGGTATTTGACTGCCATATGATGTAATAGAGCATGCAAGTGAATAGAATAATAATGTAGTAAAAAGGATGGCAGAATGGGATTTTGCCTAATGATTAAGTTGTTTTCCTTACAGACACAAGGTGCAGGGTTTGATTCTCACATGGAGTAATTGGCTAAGCTTTAAATGGCCCACAAGGGTAGTTAGCCTAGTAGCAATATATGCATTTTAAATGCATGCCTACGATAAAGATTTGATATGGGATGGGAATTCGGTTTAGACCATGTGTTGTTTATGCTACAAGGAAACAGGGAAAACAAAATGGCTGTCAGACACTTTTTTTTTGTTATTGCTTTTTAACAACAACAAAAGCGATTGTGGAAGAAACGTGACAAAATCAGTTTTGTAGGTGGGGCAACTTATGAGATAAAGTTTTAATTTATAAAGCTGCATCTTAAGATTACAATGAGACTCTTCTGGAACTATTTCTTGGTAGAACCACACATTTATATGGGAAGAACCAGAAAGTGTGAATGAAATTCAGAAGAGAAATCATTTCACAGATTGACACATCATTTTAGCAAAGTGATAAACACAAGCTGTTTGTTACTTTTGTAACTATAGTTTTATAGCAGGATATGTTTTCGTTTGTATGGTGCTCAACTCAAATGTGAGGTGAGGTACAAGTTCAGGGAACTGTACCAGGTGCCAGATGAGGTAGCAATGGTTCTGCTGTTAGGGGAAAGAGGTTTTGGTATAATAATTTGTAGGGCTGGGGGTTAGGGGCATCAGCAGGGTTATGGTTAGGACACATGAGTAAAGATGGCTTTGGGGGGTAAAACCTTATTCATGTGTGTCAGCATTAACCCTAATCCTGCTGTTGCCACATACCCCGACTCTAAAATTATCTCACAAAAAACACTTTCCTTAACTGACAATATCACTGTTCAAACAAAGTATGACTGAATGTGCTATCAGGCTTTTTTTGGCTGATTGCAAAAGGAAAGAATTTGTTTTGGGACTAGCACCTGAGTCCCAGGTACTTGAAAACCACTATTTGGCAAAAAGGAACTCAGGAATATTGTAGGTTGCACAGGCTGTTGCTCATGCTCAAACACAACTATGTGTTCAGTGGGGCGAGTTGTGGCAACTGTGCAGGTAGAAGGGAGTTGCCACCCCTTGACTGAACAAGGTAAGTGTTGCAGACATTGTGAGGCAGTGGGAGTTTAACTTAAGATTTCAGGTAGTGCTCATGAGGGCAGTTTTACATTTAGGTAGGGTGAAGGTGAATGTAGGGTTAAGAAATTATAGGTAACTTTAGGTTTAGGAAGCAGGAGAGGTATTTTATGTTTAGTGAGCAAATGAAGAGTTTAAGATTAGGAAGTGATCATGGAACTTTATGTTTAGGAATTAGGAGAATAGTTTTAGGTTTAGGGAGGGAAGTTATAGGTTTACGGAGCAGGAATGGACTTTAGGTTTAGGGAGGGGGAGTTGAGTTTTACATTTAGGTAGCGACAGGTGAATTTAGAATTAAGGATCAGGAGGGGGTTTTTATGGTTTGGCTTGAAAAGTTAGGATTCGGCTTAGGGTTAGGGTCTTGGTGTGTGTTTTAGTGTTAGAGTTATGGAACTGGACTGGTAGGGCTGTGCAGTTCAGTAAGGTTGGGTGGTGGGAGGGCTAGAAAATTAAGTAGGATTAGGCGAGTGGGAGTTAGACTAGTGCACATAATTCTGTTTTACATATATTGTTGTAACTGATGTTAGGCTTTGTTACAACAGGCAAAACAATGCAGTCCAAGTCTGGAATTCAGTAACATATGGAGAATATGCTATGTAATAGCCCCTGAAGTGGAACACATCTGGAGACATATAGTAATAATAATAATAATAATAATAATAATAATAATACCTATTTGTTAATTAGGTAGGCCCACTAGATGCTCTATCCCTTTTCAGGATTAAGCCAGGAGAAATGTCTGGTTAATTGACTTGCTCAAGGTAACACAACAGGCAAATGAGGGCTAAGGGAATCAAACTCTGTATCACAGGAGCTAGCGCTCCAAAGCCTTAACTCCCTGTACAAACTGCTCAACTATGGGAAGGGAGTGGTGGTGATGACTGATGTATTAAGAATGGGTGGATGTCAGTATTAGAAAAGATAGACGCAATAGTGCCCCAGAATAAGAAGCAGCTAATGACATAAACAAACATAAAGCAGATTGTGAGAGTGTTGAAGCAACAGGAGGAGCCTATCATACTTATTATTTGTCCAGATTTTTGCTTCATATTTTTGGCCTGTTCCTCATAACATTTGTGGTTTTCTGGCAAAATACTGAGGACTGCACTGTAGTCACTAAATAATGATATACGTATTTGAGTTTCAGATTTCATATTCTTCAGAAAAAGCATGCTATCACAAATCCTGTTACAGAAGCACCTTTCTAAGTTTATAATAGCAATATTTAAACTCTGTGCCTATTTTTGAGACTTTGTCCCCTCATTATTTTAGGCTTTGGCCATATATCTTGCACTATGAAGTTGATTTGTATGGAGTCTATGTCAAGGGAAAGTAAAGCCAGTGAACCCAAACAGCCAGATGTGGCTACTAATAATGTTTATTGCAAATGAGATAAATCTGAAGCTATGAATATATATATATATATATATATATATATATATATATATATATATATATATATATATATATGTCCTTCACTGAGTCCTTGGTCCCGGCAGAGGTATGTTAAGAGCTAAGGTATGGGTTGTCAGATATAACAGGATAACAGGATTTCCAATACAATCCATACCTTGGGATGAAATAGAACTGTCAAGGGCTCTGGCCATCAGGGGACATTTGAGTGTATAGGATCAGATTTCAGGTAGTTTTCAGTCGGAAGCTGTCAGGTGGTGATCATTTATGCACACTTATTGCATGAAGTTCCAGAAGAAAATATGGAAAGATGAACTTGTGGACATATTTGATCTCTTGGCTCAAGAAGGAGTTCAGCAATTTATGAAACAGAAGCATCATGTGGTTAAGGATTTTACAGTGGCTCTGACTGTGCTGGTTACATACAGGCTAGGCATTTTCGGGAATAAGCCATGAGACAATCGGGTTGTAATTTTTGTTTACTTGATATTGATTACAGTGGAGAAAAAATATACACACACACACACACACACACACACACACACACACACACACGCGCGCGCGCACACATTCACACACACACATGCACACAATGGAAGAAAGAAGAGATGGAAATTTAATATGGTAGGAGGAAAATCAATAAAGATTGTACCTTTGAAGCACAAATGCCAACAGACGTTCACAGATCTTTGCACAGAATGAGGCTCTTAATGTGTTTTATTTTATAGGTGGTTACATTGTGTTGCTGTTAAAATAGTCATGTTTCCTGAGCTCGAAGGAGGACACATGTCAGTACTGGTAGAATATAGTTCCATTTAGACTATCAGGATTTTCAAGATGTGGATGGGTATAAAGGAATGCAGTGGAAACAGTTACATTACTGTCTTTGATACATGAGCTAAGCAGACACTTCCAAAGACCAGATATCATTCTGAAACATCTGAAGAAAGGGATGATTCGGAGATCATTTCAAAACAGCATGTTTTCAGTCTAGACCAGTTGGTCATGCTGTCTCTCTCTCTCTCTCTTTCTTTCTCTGTATTCTGTTGCCTATAAATTAATATGGACCATGAAAGGTCCCGGCCTCCTACATTTGCTATGTCTTCCTGGAGCTAATTGTTTCTCAAATGCATGTACAAAAGACCTCAGTTTCTATTCATAAATGAATAGGACATACTGTTATGAAAGGTTCGTATCTCATATGAACTATGCTATTCCTGCATATTAAACAAAGAGGTACCCTGCCTACACTCAGGACTAACTCCTACAATTGGATGGGCATTCATACATTTTCCATGGGTCTGTCTTGTGTGACCCTCCTTGAGGCAAGCGATTAACTCTTGATGTTGTCTGTTCTGGGATAGGCTGTTAATGGTTTGGTAACTGATTGTCTATCTACCTATGAACTAAATAATCACATAAATAATGGGATAGTTAATAAAGCAAAATAAAGTTGGTTTATAGTACAGCAGGGCTAGGATCTGCAAGATAGTGATCTGGCTTGAAACAAGCCCAGTAGTGTTTATGTAATTCACCTTGTCTCTGATCTATTTAATTTACATATTAGATTGGTATTTCAGGACCTTAAGGGCAGTAGTGGAGAGGGTCAGAAGATATATAAAGAAACAAACAAATAAATGCATCAGAGGCCGGAAACAAGAAGGTAATACAATTTTGTGGTGCCATTTAGGAAGTGATTCAGGAAGTATGATGGTTAAAAAATACACATATGTGTATTCAGGCATATGATTGTGGGGGTATTTTCCCATTCTTGTGTAGGGGGAACAGGTCACTGTTCTAGAAAAATTTGGAATGTGGCTTGGTAGACATTAAGTTTGAAAGTGAGATTGTGAAGCCCCCCCCCCAATGACAAGGTACAGTGTATGGATTATGCCCCACTCCCTTTTTAGGTTCAGTGTGTGTACAATGCATCCCCATTGCATTTTCATAAGTATAGGAAATCTTTTAATATGGTCTTTGGAGGTAAAGCTGGTTACTGATTATGCAATGAGAACATGATGCTGTAAATTTGGGTGGTGAATGCTGAAAACTGAGGCAGGGGTTCACTCTCACAAGTTACTCTGAGTGACTATGTTTCTCAGCTCTTACTATCTTAGATATAACCAGTGGAAATCCAAACAGATAAAGAATTAAAAAAATATGGTCAGGCTAGTTTTAGGAGCCAAGCTGGACAGGACTAATGCCATGCCATGTCATGCAAGAATGCTAAGGAATGTTAGATATGTAACTGCTTAGACTAATACAAGGATGGATATAGAGAAGTCACATAACAGCCTGAAAATAAAAACAGGATTATCTCTGAAATGTAAATAACTATAAAATGCTTTATGATGGTATTGATGTTGAATAAATGGAAAGCTCTTTGTTAATCTTAATGTTTATAGCTGCCCACTAAAGGATCGATTCAGTTGAAGAATAGTGTGGTTGTGTTATTGGGAAGGTCAAACTTAGAACAAAGTGTTTTTCCTCCTCATTTTAAGGCAACCCAAGAGTATTACATACAAAGAAAATTTAAGAAGTAATCTTAGTAATTTCCTCCAGATGTTGTTTCTCTACAGGTCTTGCATAGCTGGATGTAATGTCATTCTTCAGCTGCTAATTATCTGAGACGAAAGATGCCAAGGACAAGAATCCTGATTTCTGTTTCCTACAAAAAAACAATTTCAGTGAAATATTTAAGTGTGGGCTGGTGATGATACCCTTTGTTTGGGAGATTTTTCCCTTCTTTGACTTGGTGTGACTGTGAAATTATATC
This sequence comes from Protopterus annectens, assembly GCF_019279795.1. Lineage (NCBI taxonomy): Eukaryota > Metazoa > Chordata > Ceratodontiformes > Protopteridae > Protopterus > Protopterus annectens. Next base: position 1,310,966,381 of record NC_056739.1, read on the forward strand.
AAAGGTTTGGGGGATGAGGGGCTTATCCCCCCCATTGGGGTAAAGTGAAACTTGTCCCTTGAAAAAAAAACATTTAAATTCAGTTTTTCAATTTTTTTCTATTTTGGATGGTGGATTTTCACTCTGGCCATTCAGGTTATTGGTGTTTGACCCTCCATAGTGGGGGTTTATATTATATAATCGAACATTTAGCATGTTGAACACCTAAACGTGTACAGCTAAACAACGAAAGCTTAAAACTGCGTATGGTCATTTATGCAAATTTTCATAGGGAAAAAGATCGCTTGGCCGTTGGACACTAAAACTTTCTACCCCCCTAACTAAATATACCAACTCAGAGATTGCTCTACATTGGGGGAAAGGGCAAATTCCTGGTAACGGCCAAGAAAACTTTTTCCCTATGAAAAACATTTACGAAAGTGGCCATTCATGGTTTTAAGCTTTTGCTGTTTAGCTGTTGATGTTTAGGTGTTTAAGAAGCTAAACCTTCACTATTCTAATATAGACCCCATAGTGGGACCATTTCTCTACACACTTTTGGTTAGTCTCATGTTAGTGTCTTCTGGCAGTTCTCATATTATTTACTAATCACATAGGCTACAAGGGCTATATTCTAGTATGCCGAAACCTTAATAAGTAAAATAATTAGGCTACTGATTTTAGCTGTAGGATCAATCGGAAAGTTAAAACTCTAGTACTGAGTGCAGTCTTTTTATTTGTATGTTATCAGTTCCAAATAAATGTACCTCCTTTTAAAAATCTGGCATGGCTTGGAACAACAATTTTATGTCTGTAAAAACACAGACACACACACACACACACACACACACACACACACACACACACACACACACACACACACACACACACACACACACACACACACAATGATAAGCTACTCTTTCAAGCCTAACATTTAGGTATAAGCTAAAATGTTGTACAATACATGGCCATTAATCACTATCAAAGGATGTCACTGTCATGACAAACTGATGTTCTTGCCACAGACAGTAAAACAAGTAAGAAATGAAAGTGCTGTTGATGTAAAATATTGGACTGGTATAACTACAGTAACTGTTATTCTGACTACAGTACATGGTGGCCACATAAAAGCATCGGGGAGATGAAAATCTTGACTATAACATTAATGCTTCAAGGATATAACGAATTAAGAAAATAATAGCAACCACATAAGATGAATGCAGGAATATTGGTACTGAAGAGTAAATCTAGTTATAATAGTTCTTCTTTCGGCTTTTCCCGGTTAGGAGTTGCCACAGCAGAACTCAGGTCCGCTAATGATTGGCAGTAGATGTTTACGGTGCCGATGTGCCAGCCTGACGCCCAGCCAAGTCAGGCTGGCACCTTGTGTGTGTGTGTGTTATTACTTATTAACTGCAAGGCCAAGGATCAGACATTTGGATTTTTGCATCAGGACAAAGTCTTCATTTTGTGATCATGTAACATGCATTTTAATATGTCTTCAGTGTATTTGTTCTATTTAAACTGCATTTTATGTTTCTGAAGACATAAAGTTTAATTTGTGCTGATTTTCCTCTTTCTCACTCACTATCTTCTAATGCTTCCTGCTTCCTCTATTTCCATACATCATCTTGCATTTTTTTGAAAAGTTCTTTCCTTGGTTGCCTTTTCATACTGAAAAAAAAACTTATATTTAGACATGGTTTGTGCAGTTATAAACCTATATTTTATTCTAATAGCCTCATTCCCAGAACTACACATTTTCAGTCCCTTCTCTCATCTTGGAATTCTTTGTTTCATTCCTGTGGAACTTTTCAAACTTTTATAGCATTCCTGTTCAATACAGTCTGTGAACTTGCAGCTTTGTTTATACCAAACAGGATTATAAAACCAGCCAAATTACATCATTTTTGACAGGTACAGGTTAAGTGCATTCTTCACAGGTTGTGCCAGTGACTGCAAGCTTGGAATTTGGTAAAATGGCATGTTACTGCCTTCTGGTATTTATCACATTATTTTACATATTATATAACTGTAAGCAGCTACATTTCAGACATTTTTATCTTGCAATAGCCTAACACATTCCATAATGGGTTATACTGTTCTATGACAGCCTACCACCACAACATTCAGACTTACAATTCACAGAGACAAAGAGTTCTCAGAGACCAGCCACTACATTTTAACAGACATATGCCTTAAAATGGTCATGCTACTGAAACAGACTGTGCACCGTCAAATATAGGTATCTTAGCTCTTTCAGATATTTTTAAAAAATGCTACAGAATGCAGAGTTTAGGAAATATACAACAAATATATAAATATATAAATGTGCAAGCTAGGAGCAGTTACTGAATTCCCAAATAACTTAGCCATCCTGCAAGAAGATTTGCCCCAGATAAATAACTGGTGTCAAAATCATGGACTGAAACTAAATGCCAAAAATTCATTCTTGTATCCTTTGGGAAGTCATTTATCCCAGGGAACTACCACACTGACAATAAGCCCTAAGAGATTACCTGGTTGTTCAGGGTTTGAGAACTTATGGGGACAGTGACCTCACCTTTGACCAATATGTGACTATTCTTATAAGAAAATCCTTCTATATTGTACAGATTATAAACAAAGGGATTGTGTCTAGATCTAGAGACATCACTTCCCCCTTTACTCAGTCCTTATTAGGCCAGTCATTGAATACAATGCCCCCTTCAGCATGTATCTGTCCATACGCATGCAACAACTGGAATGTCCACAGGGATTCCTTACTAAAAGGATACAAGGCCTAAACATTTCCTGCATGAACCAACTCAAAGCCCTGTCACTATACTCGGTATCCTACAGACTGCTAAGAGTGACCTACGTATGGCATACAAGCTATCCTCTGGCCCATTACTGATGGATTTACTGCACATCAGCAAGTCAAATGGTATTAGAAATACCTGGTCTAGGAAACTAAACCTCTTCTGCAACATCAACAGAAGGGTTTGGAGGGATAGATATAGCTCACAAGTGATACCTCTGCAATGGAACAGACTCCCCATCCACATAAAACAAAGTTCCATCCCTCTCCATATTCAAGCACAACTTAGATCTATGGATGGAAACAGGAAATCTACCACAGGACTGCTACCTGTACTACTAATGGACAGAGGCAGCTCCTAAATGCTTTATCCCATGTATAAGTCCCCTCAATTTATCTATGGCATGATCCCAGTAATTCTCATTAGGTGTAATATAGAATTATTGACCATGGGATGAGTATGGGCAATCTATAACCAAATGGGATGGGCTGTTTCAAGGACAAAAAGTGAAACTGGCTAGACTTAAATTTGCTCGCAAGGACAGTTAGCCAAGTACTTACATATAAATTTATAAACTCATGGAAAACAAATGAAAAAATAACTACAGATGTCCCATGCTATTAGAGACTGAATATTTTTGTCATGGAGATGATTTCACAGGGCTGAGGTCATCCACTAGAGTTACCCCTGTCACGGTGATGTCCCAATGTAACTAATTAACACACACACAGATCTGAGATACAGAGGGCATGTAATACACTGGTGATTATGTACTCATGGTGCCACTTTAAGTGTGATCCATACAAGGTGATGCTGGGACTGCCTTCAAAATATACATTATAAGCAATAAGCAATATAGAAAATCCACTTTTAGAGATTGTAGTTAGTGTCATAGGAAGGGTGGGGCAAAAGGGTTGTCTGTCCTGTGAATCAAATTGTAGGAGGACAGTAAACCAAACAAACCGTTATTAAATTGTCATGATCACAGTCCCTTATTAAACAGCTTATAAACTACTGACTGACTGTCTGTCTTTAGACATGGTTACCTTAAAAATACAGGAAGGTAGTTTACAAGTTGTCTTACTGCTTAACTTTTTTAATTTCTTCTACAATGCACAATATAATAAAAAAAGAAAGAATATGTCCATTATTTACCTAAGGATCACCAACCTAATGAAGTCTCCAACAGGATCAGCAAAGTAAATAGCCACAAAAAAAAAAAAAAAAAAATAGATCATGTCTATAATTACAACAGAGAACTCAATGAGCATGGCTCATTGAGATGATGCTGTCAACAGGATACATACATACATAGAAATATTTCAAGCACGAGCATGGCATTAATGCCCTTCTAGCCTGGCAATATCCCAAAACACATGTTCCCATAATAGGTGTCCAGGTTGTTCTTAAAGTATCGAAACTAGTGCTTGCTTTAATGTAATTTGGTAGTCTGTTCCATGCATCAGCTGCTCTTTCACAGAACCAATTAGTACACTTCTCATTCATATAGAATATTCTACATAGGCTGTCTCATGATTCTCTATTACTTGTTGATAACCCAAACCTTTCCACAGATAGTTGCCTCTAAATGCCCTACATACCTGAATAAGATCTCCTCTTAGATATCTATAAGAGGCATTGTACAAGTTCAGATATTTTAGTCTTTCATAATAACTTAAAATTTCACATACATGGATGCCTTTGGTATATTTCCGCTGTACTCTTTCCAGTTTAATCATGCTTGTTTTCTTATGGGATTTCCATATTGCCATTCCATACTCAAGTTTGGGTCTAATGCAACGAACAAACAATGACTTCATCATTTCTGATTTCCTAGACTTTATAAATCTTTTTATACAGCCTATAGGTCTATAATGATCATTAACCAATCAATCACCGTGTGGTGCATTAAATAGTCACCTTTCAATTTATGTCCCCCAACTCTCATGTGCTTAATTTTGATGTATTTATCAACATATTCTCCTGTGCCCAAATAGTCAATTTAGTCAAGTTATTTTGCAGACACGCCTTATCTGTAACACATGTAATCAGTTTACCCAATTTCAGGTCATCTGCATATAAACTATAGAACACCTCAGATGAAAATGTTAGGTCTGAAAGATACAATCTAAACAAGTAAAAGCCTAGGACAGAGCCCTGTGGGATACTCTGACTGTAACCAAGAATTTCACCTGTCCAGTTGATGTATGATACTTGCCATGTCCTATTTGTAAGCCATGCAGCTATCCATCTTATCATTAGTACATCAATACCTAGTTGTTCTAATTTATTGGTCAGTGTTTTCTGTATGACCCTATGAAATGCTGAAGTTAAATCTATATAAATTACATCACAGTACAATTTTTCATTCATAGCTGTTATTATTATATTGTTATAGAACATCATGTTACAGGTGATAATAGATCTGTTTTCAACATATGTATGCTGATATATGGATTCAAGTCCCAACCTTTCCAGTTCTGACAATAATTTATCTGATATTACCTTCTCCATCATTTTTCCAGAACATGAAAGCAGACTTAAAGATCTGTATGACTCTGGGCTTGTCCTACTCACCTTCCCTTAAAGACAGGTTTAATAAGCACGTCTCCAATCTTGAGGAATCTCCCCATATTTATATGACCTAGTGAATAATAGATATAATCGTACCGTAAGTTCTTGCTGAAGTGTTCTCAGGTCATTGTTACTAATTCTGTCTCCTCCCTGTGCTTTGTTTGGATCCAGTTTGCTCAGTTCTTTTTCAATATAATCTAATTTGATTCCATTTTCTGCAGTTACCTTGATGTTACTTGGACAACCTATTACCCCCTTTCTGGAGCCAAACTGTTTTGCATAAGAGTTTGTAAATATATTTAGAATCTGTTGTGTCTGAGAATAAATTTTAGAATCTACACACAGTTTAACAATTGATATGTCTTTACTTCACATCTTATGTATCTATAAAAAGGTTTCCTCTTATGCAGAATATTTTTATATAAATTTTCTTTAAATTTTTCTTGATCTTGTCTCACTCTATGCTTAATTTGTCCAGCTTATGTATTTCAGTTTTCAAAGTTGTAGTTCGATCTCTCTTCAGTTTCTTACATTTTTTATCTCTCACCTTATTCACTTATCTTGTTCTTATGGAAATATATCCCCCTGATGTTGTATGCCTAGATCCTGATGTTAAAAATTTTTTGATTATTTTTTTTTTGCACTCAAACAATTTCTCTTTTAAAACTTTGTACATTCCATCTGCATTTGTTTCCACTGGGCACATCACGCCAGTTAATTTTACATAGTGACTGTTTTGCTTGCATATAATTTGTAATTAACCTTCTGTACATTGGTTTGATTTCGGTGTGGCAGAATTATCTAGCAACAAATGAACCTTTATAACCACATGATCACTGCACATGAACGGTAATAAAACTTGTCTTGAAGTAAGACATTTCTTTAGGAACACAAACAATGGGCAGGATTCACGAAGCCTCCGTGTAAGAGTTATAACTCTTACACGGAGGCTGCAGTTAAAGGGAGTGATGTCAGCATGCTCTGCATATTCATGAGAGCATGCTGAATCACACCTAAGTCTAACACGGTCTGTGTAAGACAGTAGGGGGCGTGTCCGTAGGCCGAGCCCTGCAAGCGGACACACCCCCAGAAGAGTAAAAGTGCCCAAAGTAAACACCCACGACAGAGTCCACGGAAATGTGAATAAACACAACACAACACATGCCCCCACAGACTATGAACAGAAAATATATAAATGAACATGTGATATATTTTTTTTTAAATTGTAAAGATGTTTAACCGTGAGTGCGCTCGTTTGGCTGGCGTGCCCGTAAGCGCAGCTACAGTTAGCAGTCAGTGGGAAAGCATATAAGAACTAAATATGCAAAGTAAGCCAAGAAGCAATAGCGTAGCAGTAGAGACATCAGCTGAAGAGCAGGCATTCATGGTTCGAGCCCCCACAACACCAACTTTTATTTTTAGAAAAATAAGCATGAAACAAGTCCCTGACAAACATGTACACATATAAAATCACATTTTATGTAAAATGTAATGAACTAGTCCATTTATTTTGAAGAAATGTGAGGTAACAAAACAATAAAAAAATGCCAGATGTGCCTATAGCTGAGCTACAGTTTAACAAGGTGAGTGCATCTGCCCGTAGGTGAGCAGTGGTTTAACAGGTGCAAAATGAGTGCCCGTAGGTGAGCAGTGGTTTCACACACTGAAACTGTGTGCCCCTAGCTGAGCTGAGCGTACTATGCATGCTGACAGCCAAATGAGGCGTAAGCCAGCGCACCCCGTTTGTGCGGAGCTGCGCACCGCGCCAACAAGCTAACCAACAGGCAACGTTGAGCAAGCTGTAACAAAACTGCCTTTACACAGACACACCCCCTAGCCTGTCTAGACAGTCATAAAATATAAAACGCAGTGGCCAGGTTCGAACCCAGGATACCATGCACCATAGTCAAGGTACTGAACCACTAAGCTATGACAGCTGTACTCAGAAATGCAGTAATAGCAAATGTATAGGAATGAATAGAAAGTGGAGCATGACAAAGCAGGTTTTGTGAAGTGGATACAATTCCAAAATGGCCAATCACAGATAAGTGCGGGAAAAATGGCATATATAAGCCCCATAGCTGGGAATACACAGCATAAACTATTGTAGAACTGACTTGCAGCCAGAATGTCAGGTGTAGGTGAGGGTAGTTGCTTTCGAGCACATAGGTGGGGTGTTGAGGAGTCCAGATACATGGTCTGGCTCCTAGTCCACAGTCATGAGGCCCAACTCATGCAGGGCCAGGTCCTGTGGGGAGCATATAGGGCTGAGGTGTGGGACCGGTTGGCTCATGATCTTACCAGTGCCACAGGGATTCCAAGGACTGGTGAGCAGGTCCGTCACCACCATGCGGACCTGAAGAGACGCAAGCAGGACCAATTGAACCTTTGGATCCAGGAGGCCCAGCAAATGCCCAACGCCCCACTACTGAGTAAGTTACATTTAATTATGTATGTAAGAAATTAAATTAGCTGATATTATGGAGATGTGTATTCCAATATTACTTCATTTATATTACAGCTGCAGGTGTCCGTTCTGCGAACCGCAGAGCCTATGGCGATAGGCTGGTGCGGTTGCGCCACCAGGCAGGTCAGTAATCCACTCCCAGTAACTGTAAAGAAATATAAAAGTATGACAGTTAGCAAAAGAGTGCAGTGTAGTCACTAAGTAATAAAATGTGCAAGTAACAGTGTAAAAGTGTTTGCAAGTATTGCTTGATTACAAAAGTGGGTTGCAGTCTGAAATCCAAACAGAAAAATGAAAATGTCTGAAATAAAGTCTGAAATAAAGATGCCCCACCTATAATATCATAGTGCACAACCTGCAGCAGGCTGAAAAGTACAGCTGCAGAAGATGAGCAACTCACATGTGTGAAATATATCCCTGTTGAAATACTGAAACATGACAGAAGTGAGACTGCTGGAAAGGATTGTAATAACTACAGGTAAAACATGTCAATAAAGCCTAGAAGTAAGTACCATCCTGAATAGTAAAATTAAAACAAGTGAGAGGGTGTGAGAAAGAGTTATGAATCCACCAATAAAGTAGTAATAACCCCTGTATAAAGTATACTGCAGTCAGTACAGAATGAAATGAATGTGACAAGTAGAACCAAACTGTGAAATGTGTCCAAAGTGTTGCTGCAGCTGGAATGTGTATCCCAAAATCTGGATATGTTGCTCTCAGTCTGCAATATGCAGATAGTATGATTGTCTGAAATATCAAACATCCACAGTTGTCTATAGCTATATAAAGCAAATGTAGCAGGATGATGTAGCTGAACAAAGCCAGATATGAATGTGTATGAATAACAATAAAATGTATATTGATGTAGCAGTAACAGTCCTATCACCAAATTGAAGTAGTTATCATATAGGAAACTGTAGTTAGAACAGTAGTGTGTATATATCTGTAGCTATTAGAAATGTACAGCATATGTATTGGTATTCGAAGGTGTTAATAATATTTTCTTCACCCCACCCTATAACCACATATAATCCATTCCACGTGAAAATGGTATGTGCAATCACAATTAACACCCCTGGACATTTGTCCTGATGGGTCATACATATTTGCATGTCCGTTGATGCATCTGCCCTGTTCATACATCCAAACCTGATGGCCTGTTGCCATCAATCAACCCTGCATGTTGTTGGACTGTGTATTGCTGTTCAAATTATGCATGCGTTATGCTTGCTGGTCAATGGTGTGAATATCTGGGTGTTTGGTTAATGGGAATACTAATGCATGCTGTTACAACTAATTGCGAATGGTATTGTATGTTACTAACCCAAACTGTCATGACATAATGCAAAACATAGAATGACAGGGAAGGCGGGTTCCAGTGGACCCACCTCTCCCACCTCAGCTGGCGAGTGCACCTGGTTCTAGTGCCCAGTCTGGACCCTCCTCTGGTGGCCCTGTGCCACCTGTGAGTGGAAGCGCTGCAGGGGATGGGGCCTGTCCCCCCTCTGCAAGTGTGGCCATAGGAGAACCACCACTCACCCTCCGTAGCGTCCGGACTGTGGTGCGTAGGGAGATCCGGGACTCTGTTCTTGAGCCCCTACGCCAGCTTGAGGCACAGGTGGCACAACTTACGGGCAAGCCTGTTGCCCAGCCTACACAGCCCCCAGCACAGCCCTGTCCTGGGCAGTGAAGGAACAATGGCAACTGCCCATGGGTGGGGATATCAGTTCCACTGTTGCCATCTGTGGGCTCATGGGCTCTGGATATCCAAACCTCCATCCCCGTCAATTGTGTAACCCCCCCACACATGTCATACACCGCCCCTGTATGCGTCTTGTTTGTCTTGTCTGTTGACCTACCCAACCTACCTCCCCAGCTATACCGACTTCCTTCACCTGACATACCACTCTCACCTGAAAAAAGAAAAAAGGGGCACTCTGTACCCACAAAAAAATTGCGCCCCATACATAGCTGCCTATTCCGCACATATGTCTACCAGACATGGAAACTATCAATTACAATTGGCTGTACAACAAGTATTATTGTTGTCCTTACACCTCTCTCAGGGGTGGAAGGTATCAAATGTCACACCAAATTACAAACATATGCACAGCTGTTGCTGATGAAGAAATGGGCAGCTATGGGCCTTACCTACATCCCTCCTGCAAAACCCAAGCTTGTTTCCCTACTGTCTTACCCTCTTTGTGACCCCTTTTTCACCACTTTCCTGTCTCCCCATTTTCATTTCTTTCAAAGAAAATAGCGCGGGTGTGCACAAGAGTAAGCACGTTTAAGCGGTTGTAAGCGGGTGTTTGTGTGTGTGCGTGGAGCTAAACGCCAGTTCGCATGCGTGAGCTCCGCGCAAACCAGCGCTAACCTGGTTACAACTGCTTAAAAGTGCCTTAGTCATTCTGATTGACAGGTCCTGTAGTCAGTTCAAAAGCAAAATAAAATCCCACTGTCAGTCCCGAACCCAGGACCTTGGAAACAGTAGTCTGCATGACTTACCACTAAGCCATGACTCTTATACAAGAATATTGTGCTAAAATAAATATAACATGTAATAGTAGGAATGAATGTAAAGGGAATATAGGATGTGTAGTACACAAAGCATGTCATTTAGAATTACTGTCAAAACTAGTGGATTTCCATAATAGTAGTGTGTGAATAGAAACAGCCATGCTAGTTGGTAGCTAGTAGGTAATAATGTCACTGTAGCACCTTGCAAGCCACACACATACTCACAGCAGGATAATCACTGCCCATACCCCACAACCTCTTACAGGAACACATCCGGACCAAGTAATAAAATATGTGGAACAAAGGCCCAAAACCAGGGACACATTACAAATAATGTTACAACAAACGCAGACAGTTCAGAGAGTAACAGGGTCTGCATTTTGTGGGATGTTTGGAAGGGTATGAAGTCTGAAACTTGAATGTTTGTCACTATATTCTGACTTGAGCCCAGAGTGATTTGCCAGAAAAAGCTGTGCATGAGATATTGACCAAAATATGAGGCGGAAATGTGGACAACCTGCAAATATTTGTACACATGAGAGGTCTGACACCACCATATTTGAATAGTTAAGAGCCTAGACATAGCAACAGTGAATGACTTACAGGGATTCCCCACAGACTCCATGTGAAATGTACAAACAGTAGGCAGAAAGGTGTAACAACACATGCAATGGTAACTATGGAGTCCTGAAAGTATTCACCACTTACATGGCAGAATAAGTGTAGTAATACATATGCTCATGCTAACCCACAGTCACAACTGCAGCATACCAGACAATTTAATGGGTGTACCCCACTGATATGTACCATTCCATGAGGCAGATAACAGATGAACCTGAGAGTCTCTAGGGCCTGCTCAGCAACATACTCAAATACCCTGATAGATGTCAAGGCCCACACCATGGCCAGACCACACTGCATGCTGTAACACCCTAGCAGATATAGCAAGCATTCCAAGGTGTGAATGTACATGGAAAATAGGAAAGCTACAGTAGCACACTACAGTCAGGACACCTAGCAGGCATACAAGTAGTGACTGTAAAGGGCAAATATTGAAGCCTTAGCAACAAAGTGCAAGCAAAAGTGAAAGGAAAGCACACACACACATACATTAACAGTAGTAGTAGTTGTAGGTGTCAGTGTACATACACAGTTAGTACAGGAAACTGGAGAAATGAATGGAGGAATGTTAATCTACAACACAGCTGGAAATATGAGAGAGATACCAACCTTTACACTCACAGAACATTGTCCACAGCATACCAGCATGGTGCCTGCCCTTAAAATCTGAAAGGGCTATGCCTATCTCACATACCTTTTTATAGCACTGTTCTGAAATCACAGTGAGAACTGCAATCAGTACACAACTGGCTGCATGCAATTAGCAAATGCTGGCTAACAATTGGTGCAGAGGCCATCACATGGACATATGCAGATACCTACAAAAGTATGCTGTACTCCCAGTCCACACATGCAATACTTTCATTGCACCCTGAGGAGGACGTGAGAGACAGAGAGAGAGAGAGAGAGAGACAGAGACAGAGACAGAGACAGAAAATTGAAATTAAGCAGACACAAACAAAACTGTTCAGCAACAGCCACCTGAAAGCTGACAACTGGCAAGTGGAGCAGCAGGACAGAAAACCAGATGGTAACACAAGCAGCTGTGACAAACACAGGTAATGTAAAGTAATACTATAAAGGTCTACATACTGTGAACCCTCCATATGTGTCATTGGTCTGTATCCATATGTATATGAAGATGTGTAAAGGGCAGGGGACATACAGCAACTATCAGTGAAGGCTGTACATACATCTGTATGTGAGAGCATCTATGTGCACATATCAATGTAGGTTGACTGTAGGTTGTAGTGCAATGTACAAAGTAGGTTTCACAGTTCTGTATGTTTAGCAGTATGTTAGTGTGTGTATACAGTATGGTAGACAAACATGTTGATATACCTGTCTATCATATGGATACGTATGTATGTCAAAATATGTATGTATGTATATATATATATATATATATATATATATATATATATATATATATATATATGCATATATGTATACATACATAGAGAGAGATGTAGGAATACATAGACAGATGTAGATAGATAGAATATGTACAAACATATATATGTAATGCACACATACAGATATAGATATATGTAGATACATATACATAGACAGACTGATCTATCTACAGGTATGACTGTATATGACGACCTCAACAGCCCCTGTCCCACCCCCTCTGTCACTCTCACCCTTTCTGTGCCCCTCCATATCTATAGCAATATATGTACATCAATATATATATATGTGTATATGTATACAGACATATATATATATACATATAGATATATCTATATACATATATATATATATATATATATATATATATATATATATATATATATATATATAGAGAGAGAGAGAGAGAGAGAGAGATGTATATATATTCTGAGTGAGGCACATGTGTACAGATGTATTGCAACAGGTGCCTGGTGACAAAGGCATGGAGTGAACACCAGTGTCAAAACCGGAGTACCATACCCCATTTCAAATCACCTACACCAGTAACCACTAGATATGTGATTGGCTGCCCACCACTGCATGTGTCAGGGGTGAACAGGGTCATAAATGTGTACAATAGTGCCCCCAATGATATTCACAGTGGCACACTATTCCTGGAATACCTGCACATGGTATGTGTCAGCAGACATGGTGTGTCAGCTATGGACATGTAGGCCGGTGTACCTCTCCACACCACATAATGGATGCCATGGTATGGACCTCACATGACAGCTACAGATATGGAGAAGGACACAGTGGCATGTACAACACTGTGACAATGCACTCAAACACATTACCAATGCACAGTGACTGACAACACCACAGAGTACACACATACTACCCACATAGAGGTTACCACTCCCGGATTTACATACGTAAGTCACACCCATGACAGATGTCCAACAACCATAGTAACACCTCACACCATCCACAACCTAAATGACTGCTGTGTGTCGTCCATGCCACTGCAATAGAGAGCACATGTGTAGGTAAAAGTTCCTACCCACAGATAAGACATACCCTGCAATAAACCACACAGTGTTAAGAAGCAAGACTCCCCATGAGTACATGTCACACATACCCCTGCTGAATGTTAGTCAGATAGGTAATATGCCATATGAGTCACCCTGTGTAACTGTGTGACAGCAGCAGGTACCATCACACCACATGTGTCACAATGGTCAGGGTAGCAGAACAGTATGCTGCTGTAGTCCCAGGGGCAATAGCATATTGTATAGTATTGCATTGTAATGTAATGTATTGTGTTGTATTGTATTGGTATGTTGAGGTGCCTCCTTCATGGAGTGGAACCACTGCTGCTGTGCGCCAGTGTACAGGTACATATCCTGTAGTCAGGCTAGTGTTACATAGCACTTCTATATGTGTGTTTAGCTCCTGTCAGAGTTTATGTAGCATGCAAATGGGGATACCATCAGGTCCCAGTCATGTTGTGTATTCTGCTTTCATGAGGGCGGCTCTCACCTGGACATCTGTGATGACAGGGAGGTTACAGTCAGCTGGGATAACTATGTCTTATTTTGGGGGAGAGGGCGGGGTGACACCTGCACTGAACCTGTCTGCCACAATGTTGTTAATATCTGTGGTTTCAGTGGAATATTTGTTGTTGTGTACTAACTATGGGCATAGAGGATGGATTCTGACCAGGTTGCTAACATAACTGAAGAAGGCCTTCTGGTTATCTGTAGTGTCCCTCTTGATTTCCCTCTCAAAGTTGCCCATGGATGTTTGTATTATGGAAAATAGACCCTTACTAGTGCTGCTCAGACATGCCTTCCCTTTATGGAATTATGCTCTGTCTTGCAGTAGCTTCCATCTTTTGTAATACAATCTGTCTATGGCTGGGGTCCACCAGACAGGATGCTGTCCCTTTGTGGAGAGTGTCTTGGTCATATATGGGATTGCATGATGCATGCATTCTCGGAGATGTCTGTAGAAAGCATTTGTGTAGGGGTCAGCATTGTGGGTTGTATCTGCCACTGGCCCAGTGGGCTGAAAGGATACCATGTCACTGTTACAAAGTGTAAAGTTTGCATCTGCAATGTTATTCACTATAGTCGTTTGTGCTGGTGGTGTAGGTGGGATATGTATATCCAGGGCAATTAGTGTGTGGTCAGCTCACAGTAGTTGATGATGTAGGCCATACAGTACCTAGATACAAACCCCCAGAGTGAGGAGGTGCTCTGGACCTGAATCAGTGTTCTGACTGCTGGGGTTTGGTAGTATGTCGTATGGAGTGTGCCAGGTACTGTTGCACAGTTGCTGGCTGAGCACTGATACCTGGCTATTTACATGTGTATCCACCAATAGACAGACAGATGCTATATATGTGAGATATGTTGTATCATAACAGTCGAGTAGCATGTGTAGTATATGTGCCAAATTCTGCTGACATATATTGCTGATATCAGGTTATTTTCTTTTTCAGGTACATGGCTCACCCGCGGAATCCTGCTTACTCCACAGCTGAGGATGAGGAGATACACCAGAGCCTGGTGCAGGATTATGCAATACTCTTTTCCCGCACCAGCCAGAATCAGCAGGAGAGGGCTGCACTGTGGCAAACCCTGGTCCGTCGGGTAAATGACATAGGCATGCATAATAAGACATATGAGCAGGTACGACATCACTGCAGTGATTTAATCAGAAATGTCCGTCAGCATGCGTCGGATATCCACAGGCAACAGGTCGCCACAGGTGATGGGGTGGCTACACATCCCCCACTCACCAGACTGGAGGGACTACTCATGAGTGTAGTGGCTCCAGTCTGCCAGCAACAACAACAGCAGCAGACATGTATTATGATGGAGGCTGGAGCCACACAGCAGCAAGACAGTGAGCGTGCAGGTAATATGCCATATGTATAGTTGACTGTTGTGTACACTGGTAGTTAATGCATGTGTGAGGTGTGTCCTTGGTTTGTAGCTGTCACCATAGTATTTAATGTGCAAGTGTGATATCCTCAATATTAGCAGCTGATTTGTGAAAGGTGACTGTTGTACTACTGACCTGTATCATACTCAGTAACAATGGCACAGTTGTGCCCACTGACATTAGTTTCTTCACGTCTGCAGTTCCCTCCGGTGTAACAGCAATGCAGCCTATCCATGCTGGTGAGTGTGTATTAACAATACCTGTAATAGTCTTGATAGTAATAATAATATTAGGCTCACTTAGTAGTGCTCTTTGTATGCATGTAGGTGTGTCTGTGTGTTGATATCATGCATACTGAGTAGTGTACAATTGTGTGCAACTGTGTGCATGTGTACATGTGCATGTGTGCACCTGTGCATGTGTGCATGTGTGCACCTGTGCATGTGTGCATGTGTGCATGTGTGCATGTGCGCATGTGCGCATGTGTGCATGTGTGCATGTGTGCATGTGTGCACCTGTGCATGTGTGCACCTGTGCACCTGTGCAAGTGTGCATGTGCGTATGTGTGCATGTGCACATGTGTGCATGTGTGCATGTGTGCACCTGTGCATGTGTGCACCTGTGCATGTGTGCATGTGTGCATGTGTGCACCTGTGCACCTGTGCACGTGTGCATGTGCGCATGTGTGCATGTGTGCATGTGTGCATGTGTGCACGTGTGCATGTGTACATGTGTGCACCTGTGCACATGTGTGCATGTGTGCATGTGTGCATGTGTGCACATGTGCACATGTGCACCTGTGCACGTGTGCACCTGTGCATGTGTGCATGTGTGCACATGTGCATCTGTGCATGTGTGCATGTGTGCATGTGCATGTGCATGTGTGCATGTGCATGCATGTGCATGTGCACCTGTGCATGTGTGCACCTGTGCATGTGTGCATGTGTGCATGTGCACCTGTGCACCTGTGCATGTGTGCATGTGTGCACCTGTGCATGTGTGCATGTGCATGTGCACCTGTGCATGTGTGCATGTGTGCATGTGCATGTGTGCATGTGTGCACCTGTGCATGTGCATGTGCATGTGCATGTGTGCATGTGTGCATGTGCATGTGTGCACCTGTGCATGTGTGCATGTGTGCATGTGTGCACCTGTGCATGTGCATATGTGCATGTGTGCATGTGCATGTGTGCACCTGTGCATGTGTGCATGTGTGCACCTGTGCATGTGTGCATGTGTGCATGTGTGCATGTGCGCATGTGTGCACCTGTGCATGTGTGCATGTGCGCATGTGTGCATGTGTGCATGTGTGCATGTGTGCATGTGTGCATGTGTGCATGTGTGCATGTGTGCACCTGTGCATGTGCATATGTGCATGTGTGCATGTGCGTGCATGTGTGCATGTGTGCATGTGTGCATGTGTGCACCTGTGCACCTGTGCATGTGTGCATGTGTGCATGTGTGCATGTGTGCATGTGTGCATGTGTGCATGTGTGCACCTGTGCATGTGTGCATGTGTGCATGTGCACCTGTACTTGTGTGCATGTGTGCACCTGTGCATGTGTGCATGCGTGCATGCGCATGTGCATGTGTGCATGTGCATGCACATGTGTGCATGTGCATGTGCACGTGTGCATGTGTGCATGTGCGCATGTGTGCATGTGTGCATGTGTGCATGCGCATGTGTGCATGTGTGCACCTGTGCATGTGTGCATGTGCGCATGTGTGCATGTGTGCATGTGTGCACGTGTGCACCTGTGCATGTGTGCACCTGTGCACCTGTGCACGTGCACATGTGTGCATGTGTGCATGTGTGCACCTGTGCATGTGTGCATGTGTGCACCTGTGCATGTGTGCATGTGTGCATGTGTGCACCTGTGCATGTGTGCATGTGTGCATGTGTGCATGTGTGCACCTGTGCATGTGTGCATGTGTGCACCTGTGCATGTGTGCATGCGTGCATGTCTGGACCTGTGCATGTGTGGATGTGTGCATCACTGGTAATGTGCAGACATTGTAAACTGTGTTTCCTGTTTCCCTCCCACAGGTTCTGGTGCTGCTCTGGTGTCATGCAGCAGGGAACCTGAATCAGGTGCCATGGGTACTGATAATGATGACATCTGTGTAATGGCACAGGAAGGTATGCCAGGGTCCGCCATTGATCAGCCGATTGACAGTACACAGCTGTTGACCCCATCAATGCGCACAGTTATCTTGCCAATACACCCTTTGTCACCAATGTCCCTGGGTGATGGACAGCATACAGTGGGCATTGACCAGGGTAATGTGGTATCTGTGGCACATGCCTCCCCACACAGCAGCCATGGGCATGGCCCAGAGATGGTACCACACAGACAGATGTCCAGGGGTTCTTGTGGGAGCATCCGTGGGCGTACTGCCCCTGTCAGACGTGCCCACAGAGGTCTTACAACCTCAGCTATGTTTCGGGCTGTCATGCAGGCACAGTCACGTATGGAATGGTACACCAGAAAGGGTCTGAGGGAGCTGACAGCATGTTGCACAGCCATGACTGACAGTATGTGTGACATTGCGGCTGCCATCCGTAATTTCTCCGATGTCATAGACAGACGTTGTGGGGACATATTAGACCGGTTCCACAACTACATGTCCATGAGCCAGGGCGATGGTGGACGGTTGAGGCGTCGATGTGGGTGTATGCCAGCAACAGCAGCAGCTTGCAGTCGTCATGGACGACAACAGGGCCACGGCCGCCCCCATAGTGCCAGCAGCAGCCCCAGCAATGCTGGGTCTGTGCTGTCATCAGACCGCCCCAGGAGACCACGTGCACGTGGCTCTGGCCAGGCCCGACAGGGATCTGTGTCCAGTCAACGAACACCTGCTTCTGATGACAGTACCCAGTCTGGGTTGGTACCGGATACGGTCCGTAGCACCCCTGCAAGGCACAGGTACCGTGTCTGTGGCCAGAGACACTGACCTGTATGACCTGGCAGGTACAGTCTGTGGCTGTCCACAAACACCAGTATATGGCAGCCATGAGGTGGAACTGTGTGCATCCATACACACATGTGAATTGACAACACCTAGGGCTACCGCATACATGCACACACTGCATCAACATTGCCCCACCTTGTACTGCTGTCCCTCACCCACACACATACACATACATGTCAATCGGTGGTATCGGTGGCTGACTCAGACATACCAAGTTCACACCCTGTGCATATGATGAAACTGTGCCACCTCCTACAATCTGTAACATCAGTGCAGGTACAGGTTAACATGTTGCTGATGCACAGGGTGACTACATAGACGTGTAGTAATAGTATCATGTTGTTAACAGTACTGTGTGCTGAATTAATTGTGGGTATATCACAGCATGCCTGATGCAGTAAGGGTGTGATTGTCATGTACTGTTGTCTGCACCCATGGTAAGTACCATAGTGTATCATCTGCACATGTTGGCATACTGGTGGTAAGGATGTCAACAGAAGGCTACATACATAGGTAGCACAGGGGATAAGGTAATGAATGTATTAATATGCAATGACAGACATGTAAACTGCAAGTGGCATGTTGCCCACACTGGACTTTCCAATGCGGATGTTTGAGGATGTTGATATGTGTGCAGTACTACACGACTGGTACAGGACACACAGGAGCACCCTAGCACTGCAAGCTCACATCTCATACCATGCTAGACAGCCCCAACACACAACATTAACTGTTACAGGAGGGAGAGTCCCCATACATGTCAGGGATACTGTGGTGGCAGGCCAGGTAGCACACATCCTACTACGTAGGGAACCACTGAGTGAAGGCTCAGTGTCTGTTATTTGACATGTGTATTACTGCAGGTATGAGCACATGGGTTTCCATCCAGTTATTGTACATCCTGACAGTACGTGGTCTGTACACTTGTGTGCACTGAGACTGGACCCTAGCCATCTGACCTGTGTATTTCCATGTACATGTGCATAGTGCCTGCATATTTGCAGTGTTACCTACTGAAAGTGGTACAGCTTGTTTGTTGTACAATGGACTACATGCAGCCCTGCTTACTGTAGCTTTGTTTGCATGCATGTTTGTTTGCAATTACCCTGGAATACTGATCCCACCTGCAATGCATAGTTACAGAGCTTCTGTGGACTCCTAGTGACATCTGCATAGCTTACTATATGTATGTCCATGTCTCACTTGACAGAATGTCACTGTTTGTCCTGTTCACATGTACGTTGCCTGTGACACATTGCATATGACTTACCTGGCATTTGTCCACGTGAGCAGTCATATATGCTACTGCTAACTAATCACAGGCACTACACCCTCACATATTCATCTTCTGTTGAACCACCTGCTTCACTAGGGATGGCTTGCACCTGTCACCCCTGGGCTTTCAGATATTGGCAAAGGCCCTTGCTACCCGCATAGTGCCTATGTTAGGCAAGGCTCAAATGACAAACCCACCTTCATAGGTATCACAAGGGATAAGAAAGTAAGAGTAATGCTACCCAACGCCAGAAGTCTAAACCTCAAGATGCATGCACCCGAAACTCTCCTTGGCATGGAGAACATCGATATCTGTGCAGTAACAAATGCCTGGTTCAGGGCTACCGAGAGCACCCCAGCACTACCAGGTTATACCTCATACCATGCTTTTCAGCCCCAAAATGTGGAAGAACCACAAATGGAGGGGGAGTATTGATATTCATCAAAGATACCCACACCTCCAGGTTGGTGGCAAAGCACCAAGCATCAGAGACTATCCATGTGCAACTAACAATGGGTGAAACTGCCTTCCAGGTTATAGCCTGCTACAGACCACCCTCCCAAACCCAAGAACTGCACTCTGCCGTCCTGTGAACAGTGGAAATATGAAGGTCTCTCCAAACACCATTATATTGGGCGATGTCAACTACCCAAACATGGACTGGGAGCATGACTCTAGCTCCAACACCCTAGGCCAAAGATTCCTAGAATATATGAGCTCAAATGCTATGGAACAACTTGTTACCACTCCCACAAGAAGGTGAAACATACTGGACCTGATCATCACCAACATGGGGATTCTATGCTCCAGACCAGAAGTGTATCCCTCACTGGTAAGTTCGGACCATAAACTAATCTCACTGGATATTCACATCCCAACCCCACCCCCTGCCCAGAACACCACAGTGAACAACTTCTCTAAAACAAATTCACACTCCTCAAAACTGAGGTGGAAACCTTCAAAGCCCCCGGGCCTGTGGAAACTACAGACCAGACCGCAGATTCCTCTATAAACGCATTCTATGGACACCTTCAGGAATGCATGGGTCATGTGATCCCGAATAAAACCAAGACCCAATCCTCCAAAGGCAGACGTCCTGTCTGGTGGACCCCAGCCATAAACAAACTACACAATAGAAGGAGGAAGCTACTAAATGATACAGCAAAATCCCAAAAAGGGAAGGCATCACTGATCAGTATTAGCAAATAACTACAGGCACTCATAAGATTGTCTAAGGCCAGCTTCGAGAGAAATTGCACAGGACACTAAGGATAATCACAAGGCTTTCTTTACTTATGTTAGGAGCCTGGGTGGTAATTCCCAGATATGCTCAGAGGTAGTCTAAAATGTCAATAGAAGCACCAAACCCACAGACATTGCCAACATTCTAGCTGACAGGTTCAGTGCAAATTTCTCACCCCCCTCTACACTGAAAGGGCAAATATGTATCCCAGCAGAGTGCTGCCCCCCTGACATCTCAGATGCTCAGGTAAGAGCCGCCCTCTCCAAAGCAATACACACTGCATCAATGGGACCAGACAGTGTCCCGGGCTGTGTCCTACATGACCTCCAAGACGTGCTACAACCAAACATAAAACTACTGTTCAATCCCAGCCTTACTACAGGATATGTGTCCAAAGTGTGGCGTACAGCAACAGTGGTCCCTCTACAGAAAGGTGGTGCCTCAATGGATCCTGGACACTATTGCCCCATAAGCCACACTAGCTTGGTCTGCAGAGCTATGGAAAGGATCATCATGGACCACATAAATATAGATATTGGGGACCTACAGACACTGGTTCATACCCAGTTTGGCTTTGTTAAGGGCAGATCCTGCCTCTCAAACCTGGTTGATTTCTTTGAAACAGTCACCAAGGCCATTGACGAGGGGAAGGTGGTCCACACAGCCTACCTGGACCTCGCAAAAGCCTTCGATACAATACCCCACTCGGGCATTATAGATAAGCTCACCAGCTTAAATATAAACCCCTATGTCACTAGATGGGTTGCAAACTGGCTCAAGGACAGAACCCACATGGTTAGAATTGCTGGAGCCATGTCAGACTCCAAACCAGTTACAAGTGGTGTCCCACAAGGCTCAGTCCTGGGACCTCTCTTGTTTAGTAATGTATAACGCCATGTCAAACCCAGAATTAATGGGCATGCTGCACCTGAGAATATCCAAATCCCATCGGGCTACACGCTTGAGAGACCTGAACCTCAGCAATGAAATTAATAGGACATGCTGGAGGGACAGATTCATAACTCAGAGGCTCACTTCACTCTGGAATAAAATCCCAGTCCAGGTTAGGCAGAGTCCCTCATTGACTCTCTTCAAGAGGAATCTTGATGAGTGGATGGGACATTGTTGGTTTACCCCGGGTATCACTTCTGTGTCACTGTTAGACAGAGGCACAGTATACTAACCTCGGAAAAGGGCATGGCAAGATATATTTACAATGGATGGCGACAGCCAAACACATTCTGGCTAGGTTCTTAAATGCCCTAGGGCAGATAGCCTAGTATGAAGCTATGAACCTATGAACCTATGTAACCCATTGGCCCTATGTGCTGTTAATCACCATGGCAATCACAATACTATGGTAGCATGTGCAACGGTCAGTTGTCAGTCACCTCTATGGTACAGTTGTGGAATATGTGGGTCATGTGGCAATATCACAGCTGCCACATGTACACAGTCAACCCTCTCCCCTACACATGGACGTACAACACATGTATGAGATGGAACCACATAGCCAAACTGGGGACTAAGCACTCTGAACCCAGTACTGGCATAACCTGTCAGGGGGCATGCAATACTACAGTGACTACAATACCAGTCTGATGTAGACCTACACTGACAGCAATACAAGCACGTGTACACACTGGGCCATTCGCGGAGCCTTAGAATAGCATCCTGCCTGAGCGACACACACCTCTGCAGCTGGCACACGTTATGCCTGAACACATCACACATAACACATCGCACACAAATCCTGTGTGCCAAACAGTCACAGCCTGTACGGCTAGACAACACACCTGCCACAGTTGTGTTAGCTACCTTTATTGTCCAGTACAGTGTGGTCATGCTCACCAGGCTGGACAAGGTGTAGGTCACAGTGATATGCCCGTGGGGCACTATGGTCCACCACATAACACAAGCATATAGGTCAGTCAGAGGCATGGACACATATGACTCAGTCATTGTCCATGCCACATACCTTCTCCTGCTGTACTTGTAGGGTGCTGACATCATCAGTGTTTAGAAAGGGGAATGTGCATCCTGTATTGTGTTTTCCCAGTTGCCAAAAGGGACATTTCTCTCACACAGACTTGCACACACACCAACCCCACTCACACACACACTTACCATTTGCAGGATTCAAACCCCTATCTGACTATGTTATGACACTCGGGACAGATGGATTAGCAGAGCGCGCTATTCACATTACTGGGAGGTTTCCCTTCTGCTGCTGTACTTATAGGGTGCATCTTGGACCACATAAATATAGATATTGGGGACCTACAGACACTGGTTCATACCCAGTTTGGCTTTGTTAAGGGCAGATCCTGCCTCTCAAACCTGGTTGATTTCTTTGAAACAGTCACCAAGGCCATTGACGAGGGGAAGGTGGTCCACACAGCCTACCTGGACCTCACAAAAGCCTTCAAAACAATACCCCACTCGGGCATTCTAGAGAAGCTCACCAGCTTAAATATGAGCCCCTATGTCACTAGATGGATTGCACACTGGCTCAAGGACAGAACCCACATGGTTAGAACTGCTGGAGCCATGCCAGACTCCAAACCAGTTACAAGTGGTGTCCCACAAGGCTCAGTCCTGGGACCTGTCTTGTTTGGTATATATTTATCGGAGGTACAGGCCAACACGGAAGGACTGTGGCTGACCAAAATTCCAGATGACTGCAAACTGGCTGCCATAATCGACTCTCCAGCCGACACAAGCATCTTCCAAAGGGGCCTCATAGAAACAGACAACTTGTGCCAGAGCCATGGCCTCCAGCTGAATGCAAAAATGTGTATAGTCATCCCCTTTGGCAAAAACAAAGTGCCCCCAAAGTACCACATAGGTGGTACTCCATTACGTACAGAAGAAGTAATTAGGGACCTGGGGACCCAAGTTGATAGCAATCTCTCATTTGACAACCACGTGGCCAAAGTGGTTAGAAAGGCATTGTATATAGCCCACCCCATCATGAAGTGATTCACATCTACATCAGGGGAGGACATCGTGCCTCTTTACTCATCCCTCATCAGGCCCATAATTGAGTACACTCCCCCTGTTGGGATGTACCTTACCAGACACCTGCAGCAACTGGAAAGACCCCACAAGTACC
Organism: Protopterus annectens; assembly: GCF_019279795.1. Taxonomy (NCBI): domain Eukaryota; kingdom Metazoa; phylum Chordata; order Ceratodontiformes; family Protopteridae; genus Protopterus; species Protopterus annectens. Next base: position 1,310,990,300 of record NC_056739.1, read on the forward strand.
TCACCAAGAGGATCAAAGGGCTCAAACAGATGCCATATGCTGACTGGTTAAAGAAACCCCAGCTCTACTCAGTGGCATACCGCCTGTTCAGAGGCGATCCATGCCTAATGTATAACGCCATGTCAAACCCGGAATTAATGGGCATGCTGCACCTGAGAATATCCAAATCCCATCGGGCTACACGCTTGAGAGACCTGAACCTCAGCAATGAAATTAATAGGACATGCTGGAGGGACAGATTCATAACTCAGAGGCTCACTTCACTCTGGAATAAAATCCCAGTCCAGGTTAGGCAGAGTCCCTCATTGACTCTCTTCAAGAGGAATCTTGATGAGTGGATGGGACATTGTTGGTTTACCCCGGGTATCACTTCTGTGTCACTGTTAGACAGAGGCACAGTATACTAACCTCGGAAAAGGGCATGGCAAGATATATTTACAATGGATGGCGACAGCCAAACACATTCTGGCTAGGTTCTTAAATGCCCTAGGGCAGATAGCCTAGTATGAAGCTATGAACCTATGAACCTATGTACCCCATTGGCTCTATGTGCTGTTAATCACCATGGCAATCACAATACTATGGTAGCATGTGCAAAGGTCAGTTGTCAGTCACCTCTATGGTACAGTTGTGGAATATGTGGGTCATGTGGCAATATCACAGCTGCCACATGTACACAGTCAACCCTCTCCCCTACACATGGACGTACAACACATGTATGAGATGGAACCACATAGCCAAACTGGGGACTAAGCACTCTGAACCCAGTACTGGCATAACCTGTCAGGGGGCATGCAATACTACAGTGACTACAATACCAGTCTGATGTAGACCTACACTGACAGCAATACAAGCACGTGTACACACTGGGCCATTCGCGGAGCCTTAGAATAGCATCCTGCCTGAGCGACACACACCTCTGCAGCTGGTACACGTTATGCCTGAACACATCACACATAACACATCGCACACAAATCCTGTGTGCCAAACAGTCACAGCCTGTACGGCTAGACAACACACCTGCCACAGTTGTGTTAGCCACCTTTATTGTCCAGTACAGTGTGGTCATGCTCACCAGGCTGGACAAGGTGTAGGTCACAGTGATATGCCCGTGGGGCACTATGGTCCACCACATAACACAAGCATATAGGTCAGTCAGAGGCATGGACACATATGACTCAGTCATTGTCCATGCCACATACCTTCTCCTGCTGTACTTGTAGGGTGCTGACATCATCAGTGTTTAGAAAGGGGAATGTGCATCCTGTATTGTGTTTTCCCAGTTGCCAAAAGGGACATTTCTCTCACACAGACTTGCACACACACCAACCCCACTCACACACACACTTACCATTTGCAGGATTCAAACCCCTATCTGACTATGTTATGACACTCGGGACAGATGCATTAGCAGAGCGCGCTATTCACATTACTGGGAGGTTTCCCTTCTGCTGCTGTACTTATAGGGTGCTGACATCATCAGTGTTTAGAAAGGGGAATGTGCATCCTGTAGTGTGTTTTCCAAGTTGCCAAAAGGGACATTTCCTTCACACAGACCAACCCCACTCACACTTGCCATTTGCAGGATTCAAACCCCTAGCTGACTATGTTATGACACTCGAGACAGACGCATTAGCAGAGCGTGCTATTCGCATTATTGGGAGGTTTCCCTTCTCCTGCTGTACTTATAGGGTGCTGACATCATCAGTGTTTAGAAAGGGGAATGTGCATCCTGTATTGTGTTTTCCCAGTTGCCAAAAGGGACAATTCCCTCACACAGACATGCACACATACACCAACCCCACTCACACACACACACTGAGCATTTGCAGGATTCAAACCCCTACCTAACTAAGTTATGACACTTGAGATGGACGCATAAGCGGAGTGCGCTATTCGCATTACTAGAAGGTTTCCCTTCTCCTGCTGTACTTATAGGGTGCTGACATCATCAGTGTTTAGAAAGGGGAATGTGCATCCTGTATTGTGTTTTCCCAGTTGCCAAAAGGGACATTTCCCTCACACAGACCAACCCCACTCACACACACACTGAGCATTTGCAGGATTCAAACCCCTACCTAACTATGTTACGATGTCTGAGACAGACGCATTAGTGGAGTGCGCTATTCGCATTACTGGGAGGTTTCCCTTCTCCTGCTTTACTTATAGGGTGCTGACATCATCAGTGTTTAGAAAGGGGAATGTGCATCCTGTAGTGTGTTTTCCCAGTTGCCAAAAGGGACATTTCCCTCACACAGACTTGCACACACACCAACCCCACTCACACACACCCACACACACACACACTGAGCATTTGCAGGATTCAAATCCTTACCCATGTTATGACACTTGAGATGGACGCATTAGTGGAGCACGCTATTCACATTACTGGGAGGTTTCCCTTCTCCTGCTGTACTTATAGGGTGCTGAAATCATTAGTGTTTAGAAAGGGGAATGTGCATCCTGTGGGGAGGCAGACACCAAGCACACTCTGGCTAAGCTGTCATTCCCTAGGGCAAACAGCCTAGTGTTGACCTCTACACCCATATGCTTAATTGTCAAATGCACATTATTTGTTGCTGATAGACTGTTTGCAGGTCTTTATTGCCATAGCATTCCCTGTTTGTATGAACAACTTGTGTATCTGTGGAAGATGTTTGCATATGGGAGGGATCCACTATATCACGTATGTCTCTGTAGTCATTTAACTGTGTGCACTGGGCAGATTGCTGTAATGTGGTTGGTTCCTGGAATAACACGTACAAATACCAGATATGTGTGGCCAACTGCTAAACTGAGATTTGACCTAAGTGTGTGAGCATGCCCAGTTCAGCCTTCCCATGGCATGTTGTCTGACATATGTCTCATTTATCAAAGTGTGTGAGCATGCCCAGTGTGAGCTTTCCATATCTTGAACTCTGCAGCCCACCACATTTGTGGATGAGTGTGAACTTCAATAAATATCTCCTGTTTATGGTTGTGTGTTGTGTCATGTTGTGTAGTTACTGTTCAACTGCTTTGTGCGTGAACACAACAGGGATTATACTGTGCCTGCAGGGTTTGCATGGGATACTTTGCATACAGTTGTCAACATCCTTTCACACTGACCTAACACTGTAGTACTGTATAGTGTACTGGTTCAGTACTTTGACTGTGGTGGACAGTATTCTGGGCTTTAGTCCTATCACTGCTTTACATTTCCATAGTGAGCACAACAGCCTGGTTAGGGGCCAGTTGTGTACACCTGACCATGTTGCATTATGTTCAGATATGAACTACTTAAATCAGGCTTGTCCAACATTGGTAGTGTATTCCACAACATAGGTGTACATTTGCAAACACTAGCGATGTGCCCTAGGCCATTTCTAATGCTAGTTGGAGAGTGTGTTTGTCCTTTGACACACATTGTAAGTGGAGTTTGCCATGGCATATGTCATGGTTAGTATACTGTGCCTCTGTCTACCTGTGACATAACAGTGATACCCAGGGTAAAGCTACCATCTCCCATCCACTCATCAAGATTCCTCTTGAGGAGAATCGATGAGTGACTCTATGGATAGCCTGTACTGGGAGTTTACTCATGGGTGGGGGTGGCTTCTGTGTTATGGATCATGCAGTTCAGCTTGTCCTATGTAAGTCAGTGCTGGGGTTCAGGTCTCTCATGTGCATAGCTCACTGCCATTCAGATTGTACAAGGTGCAGCATGTTTATTGATACCAGCTTGGACATGGCTTTATACATCAGGCACAGCTTGCCTCTGGGTGGGCAGTATGGCAGTGTGTGTAGCTGCAGTTTGTTTAATCAGGAAACACATGGCATCTGTGCAAGCTCTTTGATACTCCTGGTGAGGTACTGTTGGGGACTTTACAGTTAATGGAGGTGTCTGCTGAGGTACATCCCACAGGGGCTATTGTAGTCAATTGTAACGCTGATGAAGGATGACTGCAGAGCCACAATGACCTCCCCTTATCTAGATCTGACAACCTTCATGATTAGGTGGGTATATGGTATGTTTCTGTGAACACTACAGCCACATGTTTGTCCAATGCAGGATATCTATCACCTTGTGTCCCCAGGTCTCTCATTACAGTTAATACCTATGTGGTAATTGGTGGGCACATACTGTATATCCATGGGGGTTGACTATACACTTTTCTGCAATTAGCCTGCTGACATGGCTATGGCACCAGTTGTCTGTTTCTATGTGGCCCTTTTGTGGGATGCTTGTGTCAGCTGGAGGGTCATATATGGTGAGCAGTTTGTAGTCCTCTGCAAACATGTTCAGACACAGTCCTTCCGTGTTGGCCTGTACCTATGGGACATATATACCAGACGAGGGAGATCCCAGGACCAAGCCTTGTGGGATGCCAGTTATATCTGGTTTGTAGTCTGACATGGCTGCAGCATGTCTGACCATGTCTGTTCTGTCCTTGGTCTGGTTTGCAACCCCTCTACTGACATAGGGGTTTATATTTAAGCTGGTGAGCATATCTATAATGAACACGTAGGGTATTGTATAGAAGCCTTTGCAAGGTCCAGCTACGCTGTGTGGACCACATTGCCCTCATCAATGACCTTAATGATTGTTTCAAATGAGTCAAACATGTTTATGGGCAGGATCTGCACTTAAGAAAGCCACACTGGGTAGGGTCCGGTGTCAGTAGGTCCCCAATATCTTTATGTCTGCGGTACATGCTGATCCTTTCCATAGCTGTGCAGACCGAGCTTCTCAGGATTCTGGGGTGGTAGTTTTCAGTATCCATTCAGGCAACACCTTTGTTGAGAAGGACCACTGTTGTTGTACACTGCTCTTTGGGTACATATCCTGTGGTAAGGCTGACATTGAGCAGTAGTGTGATTTGGCATTCCATTTGTTTTGGATTCCATGTTGGACTCAGCCCAGGACACCATCTCATACCATTGCTGCTGTGTGTTTTGCTTTGTAGATGCTGGCTGTTACCTCAGCATCTGCAATGTCAGGGGGCCAGCAGTCTGCTGGGATAGATATTTTGCATTCTGGGGGTTGCACTGCACCTGTCAGGATGTATGTTGGCAATATGTGTTTGTGCTTGGTATGTTGTTTGTGATATTTGTGTGATTCAGAGCATATCTGTGAATTCCCAACACGGTTCCTACCATCAGTTGTGGAAGCCTTGGGATTATCCTTAGTGTCCTGTACAATTTGTATCTTCATAGGTTCATAGGTTCATACTAGGCTATCCACCCTAGGGCATTTGTTAGACTAGCCAGAGTGTGTGTGGCTTTCGCCACCCCTTGCTATGTGAATATTATGGCCATTTTTGATTTGCTTTGCTGTGCCTCTGTCTGGACGTGACACAGTGAAGACCCCCAGTGTAACTCTATGATCATCCATCCACTTGGCAAGATTCCTGTTGAAGAGTGTCAGTGAGGGGCTCTGCCTAACATGGAGTGGGATTCTGTTCCAGGGTGTGGGGAGCCTCTGGGTTATGTATCTGTCCCTCCAGCACATCCTATTTCATTATGTGTTGAGGTTGACATCTCTCACTCTCGCAGCTCTGATGGCTTTGAGTTTTCTGGGGTGGAGCATGTCCATTACTCCTGTGTTGGACATGGCCTTGTACAACAGACATGCAATGCCTCTGTGTAGGCAGTATGTGACTGCATTCAGCTGGGGTGTCTACAGCCAGGCAGCATATGACATATATTTGAGACCCTTTATCCTCTTGGTGAGGTACCTTTGAGGTCTTTCTAACTGCTGCAGGTGTCAGGTAAGGTACATCCCATATGAGGCATTGTACTAGATTATGGGTGTGATAAGAGAACAGTATAGGGGCACAATGACCTCTGTTGACGTAGATGTGAATCCTTTCATGATACGGTGTCCAATGTAGACAGTCTTCCTAGCCACATTGGCAATGTGAGTGTCACATAACAGGTTACTGTCCACTTGTGTCCCTATGTCCCTGATTACTCCTTCCATACATAATGGTTTACCACCTATGTGGTAATTTGTGAGTACCTTGTTTGGTATTTGGTGGGACATTCATACTGTCCAGTGTCTTCAGGACAGCTGGGTGGGGTTCCTGTGTGTGAGAGTGTGGTCTGTAGCATGCTACAGACTGTACAGCAGTCTTGCCTACGGTTAGTTGCACATGGGTGGACCCCAATGCCTTGTGCATTGTCAGTTACCTGGACGTATGTGTGTCTGTGCTGAATATGGATACTCACCCTCCTTTTATGTTTTGTTCCAGATTTTGGGGCCATGACGCATGATATGTGGTATAACCTGGTAGTTCTGGTGTGCTGTCAGGAGGCTTGCAGCAGGTTTCTGTCACTGCACAGACATCGATGTTCTCCATACTGGGGATGGCCTCGGGAGCATGCATATTGGGGTTTACACATCTGGCATTGGTCAGCATTACCCTTATGTTTCTTTCCACTTATGTTTTGTAGGGTGATGGGTTAGTCTTTTCAGCCTTGCCTACGAAAGGCTCTATGGAGGTGGCAAAAGCCTTATCCAATATCCAGACGCCCAGGGGTAACAGGTGCAAGCCATCCCTGGAACAGCTGCGTGGCTTGTCAAGCATGACATCCCAAACAGACAGACATTGGATCCCCTTGGAATGACACCAGTAATTGTGCCACTTGTTATAACTGATCATTCCGTGTTTGTACTGTGGCATCATTCTTGGTGAGGGTAGGATGCTGCAAATGGTCAGTGTCATACCGGCCTGGACTACATAATCAGAGAGCTCATCTATGTCTCTTTTCATGTAGTCCGGGGAGGTACATCTCAGGTCATTCACACCAGCATGGACTATGACTGCATCATATTTCTACTTGCTTTGGGGTGACCTGCATACTTGTGTTATGTGGCGTATTGTGGCAGCCTACAGGCAGCTTACTGTACCCTTCCCCTTGTTCAGTCTGGTGTGCGGGACAGCAGTGTGTCTCGCTATGGAGTCACCTATTACAACTGTATCAGGCATGTTGTTTATCCTTCTGGCCTGTGACTGTTTGGCACACCAGCTTTGTGTACTATGTGTTGCATGTGCTATGTTTGGAGGTTGTTTGATTGGGTGTCTGCTTTGGAGGCCTCTGTTGGTGTGGTGTGTTTGTAATTCTGTTTTTCTGTGTTTATGTCTTTGGTTTGCAGTTGTGATAGGTCTATGTGGGACTGGGTTTGTGGTGTGTGTGGTTACCTTCTCCTCCTGACTAGTTTTGGGAGTACTGAGTTGAGGGAGCTCAGCCTCCAGTTTGGATAGATGGTTGCATCTCTCACATATATTTGTATTTCTTGGGGGGAGTTGGGGGTTGTCTGTGTACTTGGGGCAGGTGTAACATTGCCTCAAGATTCACAGATTCAACTTGTTGTGGCTGGCCTTAGTGGATTGTATGTGTGGACATATTTTATTGCCATACTACTGATCAGTGATTACTTCATTTTTTATGTTTGCTCTATCATGTAGTAGCTTCCTCATTCTCTTGCATGGTTTGGTTATGGCTGGTGTCCACCATACCAGATGCCTGCGTGTATGGCATTGTGTCTTGTTTTAATTTAGGATTGCATAATCCAAGCATTCCTGGCAGTGTTTATGGAATGGCTGTATTACAGGTTCTGAGGTGTGGCCCATATTTTGCACCTGCACAGGACCTTTAATGGATTCCACATCAGTTTGGAGGAGTGCAAATATTGCTTTAAACATGTTTTTCACTGTGGTTTTCTGGCCAGGGACTGTGGTCAGGATTTGTATATCCAGTGTGATTACTCTATGGTCTGGTTTTACCAGTGAGCAATACACTTCTCGTCTTGCCATCCAGTACACATGTTGCTGATTATCACATCCAGTATGCTTACCACTCTTGTGGGAGTGGTACGTTGTTCCTGGGCATTTTGGTTTATGGATTCTATTAACTTTTGTCCTACAGTGTTGGGGCTAGTATAATGCTCCCAGTCTATGTCTGGGTATTTTCAGTCACCCAATATAATGTGGTTTTGAGGACTTGATATATTCATGTATTCCAGCATAGGCCAGGTGCAGTTCCTGGTGTTGGGACAGTAGTCTGTAGCAGGCTATAAACTGGGGGGCAGTTTTAGCCACTGTTACTTGACCATGGCTAGTCCATGCTGCTTCTTGTTGTGGTACCAACATGGGGGTGTGGTTATCCTTGACAATTATTGCTAGTCACCCTCCTTTTGTAGCTTGTTCCATGTTTTGAGGCTGTACAGCACAGTATGAGGTGTAACCTGGTAGTGTTAGGGTGCTGTTGTGAGCCTTGACCCAGTTTTCTGTTACAGCACAGATATCAACATTCTCCATACTGGGTGAGTTTAGACTGCATGCATCTTGCTGTTTCGACTTCTGGCATTGGGTAGCATTACATCTAGGTTCTTATCCCTTCTGATACCTATGGAGGTAGGTTTGTGTTTTGAGCCTTACCTATTCAAAGTACGCTGTGGGTAACAACAGCCTTTGCCAGTATCCATACGGTCTGCACTGATAGGTGCACACCAGTCCTAGCAGGTGGAGCATCATGTCATGCTCAGCATGTCATCCCAGGCTGGCACACATTGGATCCCCTTTGACTAACTGCGATACTTCAGCCAATTATTGCACTTGATCATCTCATTGTCATATTGTGGCATGATGCTTGGTGAGGGTAGGATGTTAGTCAGGGTCCTCAGGTGTGCATATAGTACATGGTGTTACATTACTTAACACATGGCATTCATGCCTCAGGTGGTGCTGCAGGGCTGCCTCTGTCGGATGCACATATTACACTCCCTGTACATGTTTGTGAGCAGGTCATGTCATTTTAGGCATCCCTGTTATTATTTGAGTGAGTCAGAGGGGGTATCATTCCCAGGGTTCCTACTGAGCCAGTGTATGTGCTATGCGTTGCCTCTTTGCCAAGGCCAGGGCATACTGGGCATGCCTCCTTCTGCCTACTGGGGCAGGCTCAGGTTGTTCCTCCTCCGAGTCACGCTCTGCCTGTGATGGCCTTGGCAATGGTGGGGGGCTGTTTGGCCCAGCCCTATGCTGGTCCTGCTGCAGCTGTTTTCGCAAAATCATATTATGTAGCATAGCACATACCATGACAATTTGGGTACATGTAGTTGGTGTGTACTGCAAGGCTCCACCACATGTGTCCAGACACCGGAACCGTGACTTGAGCAGCCCAAACTCATGCTCTATTACATTACATGTTTGTGCGTGTGCCTCATTATGGTGTTCCTGTTCAGGTTTGTGTGCGTTTCTGATGGGTGTCATCAGCCACGGCTCCAGTGCATAACCTGCATCCCCCACTAGGTGTCTGTGTGGGATGTCCCCATTGGCAAATGTCTGGTACAGCTGCGACAAATGCCAGATGTGGGAATCATGGTAGCTCCCAGGGCAGCTAGCACACACATTCATTATTATGCCCTGGGCATCACACATGACCTGGCAGTTGATGGAGGGGAAGCCCTTGTGGTTAATGTAGGCCCTGCCCTGCTCACCGGCTGGTGCTTTGATGCGTATGTGCGTGCAGTCTATTGCACCCACTACCTCAGGGTATTCCGCTATTTGCTGGAAGAGACGCATATTGCTGGCCAATACCTCACGGGCATTGGGGAAATATACATAATCACCGACATGTGCTGACATGGCATCCAGGAACTGGTGCAGTACCCTGGAGGCTGATGCCTGTGATATCCCCATCATATCACCAGTTGGTCTCTGGAAGGTACCTGTTGCTAGTATTCTTAGGCCAACACATACCTTGGTTTCCACTGTGATGGGTTCCCCTCTGTTGGTTCTGTGTGTGAGGCGTGGCCTGCACAGCTCCACTATTTGCTGCAGGACGTCTCTGTCCACTCTATAGTGCTCTACTATCTCCAGCTCATGTAACCCGTGGTAGGTGACCCTGGGCCTGTACACTCTTCTCCGTCTCCTCACTGTGGGTTGTCTGGCACCATCTGCATTGTCACCACCCTCAGCAAGTCGCCTATGTCTCATTATGACAGCTATGGCAGCCCCTAACATTTCTGCTCTGAGTTCAGCTTTTTCAGTTTTCACTTCTAATAGCTTACTCCTGTCTTGCAGTGTCTCTTGAGAGAAACATCTTGCACTGCTGTTTGCAGATTTTTAAGTGTTGGGCTGAGCTACTATTCTGCCTGTGTAATTGCCTGCTTCTAATTGTTTTCACCTGCTAGCTCCAGCAGTATTCCCTGCTAGCTTCCTACTAATTCTGTTGCTTCCTTTTTTCCTTTCTGTTTCCTCAGGGGGGAGCAGCGTGTATACCAGCAGAAACACGCTCAAAGTGGCTTACACGCGTGCACACATGCTTACACGGTTCAGAATCTGCTTATTCGGGTTAAAACGCGTGCACACCAGCTCAAACAGTGTTACAGGTCTGCCAACAGGCTTCTACATGCTAAGTCTGCCCTACACGCGCTCACACCCGCGCAAACAGTGTTAAACATCTACCAACACACTCCCACATGCTCAGTCTGCCTTACATGCGCGCACACTGTCTTACTCGCGCTTCATGGCGCGCACACGTATGCATGCACACCCAGCAAGAAACTTTGGTGTAGGCAACAGTGTACACCTTTCATTTCTTGACTTTCCCATGCTTATGTTGTGGCACTCCTCTTTCCATGATATGTGTCTGACATCTGTCATGTAACTTTGACCTCCAATGAACTGCATTTCTTTCTGCCATTCCCCCCTGTGATGTCACCTATCTCCTACTCTGTTCCTCCCCCTTCCGTAACTCTTACACTACTCAGAATGTACTCATTTGCTATGTGACAGTGGAATTCAGTATCCTAACACTCATTTGCATCAGATTGCCTACTAATGCTTAGTTACATGTCTTAGACTCAGCTTCCCCCCTTAGCAACCACTAAACGGTGGCCATGTTGTTTTTGGTCTGCTGGTCCCTGCATTGTAAATCCATGTATTGCATAAAACCCACATTTGTGGGTTTATAACCTTCATTTTTATGTTTTATACAGCGCAGCCCGTTTGCGTGGGGCTGCACTGGGTTTAAACATCAGCGATCGCCGAAAAAAAAAATTATATTTTTATTACTTTTGCATCAGGTTACCTTGCCAATGGCCACATATTTGGCCATTGGCATGCTGCCTGACACATATGCACCCTTTATTTGGAGCTGACATGGCTCCATTGTGGTTTTTGCAGAAACGTACTCAGTTGTCAACTGAGTACATTTCTGCAGCTAAAATGGCTCTTACACGGGCTGTTTTGGGCTTCCTGGATCGCTAATCAACCTCATTTGCATGCTATTCGGCTGCAAGTGAGGTGATTAGCTTATCCACGCACACTCCGTGTAAGAGACGTTTTAGCTGGTCTCTTACATGGACTTTGGGCTGTTCCTGGATCGCGAAGGCTGCATGGAGTCTTACACTACTCTTAGACTCTGTGCAAGCCTTCATGAATCCTGCCCAATGTCTGGTATGTTCCATTCCCTGGTAGGTTTTTTTTTTTTTGCAAACTGAACCAATTGTCCCTGAACATATGTTCCTTACTAATGTTGTTGAATCAGTATTATTCCAATCTGTTTCTGGTAAATTTAAGTCCCCAGCTAATGTTATTCTTTCCTCCTGTATTTCATGCAAGAAATATATGAATTCCTCTAGGTTATCAGCACTTGACTTTGGTGGTCTGTTCACGCCAACAATTGTTATATGATCCAGGGTTGTCTTTATTGTCACAGTTACACAATCTTTAGTACTGTTGTTATCATTGAACATGGAATAATCACAGGTCTCATAACTATCTTTAATCCCTATCATAACACCTACACCTGATTTTTTTGTTAGAATGTCTGTTACAGTAAAAACATTTATAACTTGACAGAACTGGTTTCTAGTCATTGTTCTTTAACCATGTTTCACAACCAATAACAGCATCAATCTTGTAGACACATACCAAATTTTCCAATAAAGTTATTATTAATGCTTCTAGCATTAACAACCATCAAAGATGCATCAAATGTTACTGTCTGTGAACTGTTTAATTTTTGATCTGGCAAAAATCCTGCCTAGTGCTTGTCAAATATTGCAAAATATCTGCTGCAAATATTTTCTTCCCTAATTTTGACAAATGGTGTGCTATCCTGTTTGAACACGTGTGCCCAAAACTAGGCTTGGATGCTATACATTTTTTTTAAAATGGGACTTACTTTTCCATGTAGGTATCTACCCCCAAAATATTTTCATTCACAGTGACATGAATATCCTTTCTATATGTGATTTGTGAAAAATATGTCCCAGCACCAGTACAAGCTATACTAAGAAGGCTGTCAGTTCCCTACTAGCAGTCAGAGAATCCTTGCGGATGACATCATTTGTACCGACATGAATGAAAACAGATCTGTACTTCCTTACATTAAGGTGGCCCAAGGCTTGTCTCACATCTTCTATTTTTTCTCCTGGCAAGCATAACACTACTCAATGTTCATTATCATCTCTTCAGATATAAGTATAAATTTCACTAATAGTAGAACCTCCAATTACAAGAATATCTTTTCTGACCAGATCTGAAGAGTGTTCAACTTCTAATACAATAGTACCTGCTTGTTAGAAAGGAATGATCTTCATCACCATTAGTCTTATTAATCCCACTGTTTTCATTGCATATTAAATTTGCAAGCATACAGTTCTCATCCAGCTGGCTTTGTACATCCACAGCTTGAGCCATGTAGTCAGCATCTGTCTTTCTTTTCTTTTTTCTTGCAGTAATGTTCTTCCAGATGGCAGCCCTGTATGGAAGATTATCATATCCAGGACCTCAGGAGCATGACACCAGCTACTCAGTTTTGAGTGGGAAATGACAATCATGGCTGTGATCTCATGGCGACTGTTGGAATTCTCCAAAGTCCACACATACACTAAGATAGAAAATGGTGGCACCTTGATAGAAAGCCTTTGAATTGTCAGCACCGATATGTGGAGAACTTCATTAGCACCGTGCTAGCTATGTGACTGTTGCCTACTCTGTAGATTGGAAAAGGAGAAATAATTCTCAGTGGACACATCTGTCATCCTAAATTGTAACAGTCCATAACAAAACATGTCATAGATTCAGCAATAACTGTCTTCATAACAATTACATCAGTTTCCATCATACATGGTGCAGCTTGCAGATAAATCTGGCTAAAACAGAATAAACAAAAAGTTTCAAAAGAAACATGGCTACATTTGCAATTTCAAGGCAAATTATTAGTAAGAGGAAATGTTCTGATCTTTCTGTTGAACACAAGACCAGCTTTCACTGAACAACAATAAAACTGAACCAAATATTGCTGACTGGCAAGAAGAATATAAAAACAAACAAACAAACAAACAAAGAAAACAGGCACTCTACAAATGATGATTGCAGCATTAGTGGTTAAAAAAGTACAAACTTTTATTCAACAATTCTTTGTTGAATAAAGGTTCATGTTTTTAACTGACAATGCTACACATTTTCATTTGTAGACATTTTTTGCAGTCTTTATTTAAGATTAATAAGCAATCCACATCCAGATTACATATTCATTCCAGTAGAGGCTCAATTTTTTGGCAGGTCCCATAAAGACAGAAGAGGTACTTACATTCAAGTGCTCGGTATAATACAAACAAAACTTCTTTATTTCATTTTTTCTACTTTATGACTTCACATTCAGTGAATTATAAAGAAGAGATGTGTTATGGCCTTCCTGTTGGTGCCTCCAAATTCTGGAGACAATGACTCAAGTCATACAGACATGTCTCCATGTCAAACCTCAAGTTATACAGACATTTCTCCATGTCAAAACTCAAGTCATACAGATCTATCTCCATGCCAAACCTCATTATACAGACATATCTCCATGTCAGAACTCAAGTCATACAGACATATCCCCATGTCAAAACTCAAGTCACACAGACATGTCTCCATGTCAAAACTCAAGTCATACAGACATATCCCCATGTCAAAACTCAAGTCATAGAGACATGTCTCCATGTCAAACTTCAAGTCATACAGACATGTTTGCATCTGTATCATATTGCATGATGAAAAGAGCAAATGCTCTTTTATCATACTTATAATACGGAAATAACAAAAAAAGCAAACACCTGGGAAAAAATTTGCTACTTCACAAAACAAACAAAAAAAAGTTTAAACACAAACGAATGAATGTGGGGGACATGGCCCCCCACATCCCCCACACCTCCCACACCATCCCTACTTAAATATACCAACTCTGAGATCACATCATAGTGGAGGAAATGGCAAAGTCCCGAAGACGGCCCACCGATTTTTTTCCCTGGGAAAAAAAACGATGTTCCGTGACTTTGCTTTTTTCTCCTTTCGACATTATCAGATTGATGAAAGAGCATTCACTCTTTTCATCATCCGATAATGTGATATAGACCTCCATGTCAAGCCATGCCCACCTCACAACCAATAGGTAGAATATCCTTATTGAGCAAATAGATTCTGGAAGATATCTAAAAAGCTATACAAAACAGTTCACAGGCTCTTTCACAGGCAATATGCATTTTCCTATCATCGGCAGCAATATCATAATACTCTGCCTATGTAGCATAATACCCTACCTAAGTATCATAATACCCTGCCTAAGTACAAGATACCTCTCAAGTACATTAAACTCTCAGTGAACCGGAACTCAAGCAACCAGCACTCATAAGCAACCGGCAAAAAAAAAAAAACAATTGAAGAAATACATTGCAATTTTCATGTGTTGCACTTTCTGTTTTCCCCCTGCAGAAACATACCTTATGTTTTAGAGTTTTAGATTTAAAACAAAAAATGTAGGAATATATTACCTTTCTCCCCAACCTGAGAACAAGTCAAACCAAACAAATAGTATAGGGTACAGTATTAGTCAGTCCTATTTTTAATAGTAACTCTCAAGCAACTAGAAACTACAGTTATCCAGCATCTACCAATCCCCATGGGTGCTGGTTAACTGAGACTTTACTGTATTTTTACTCTAGGCTATTCAAACCATGCAGGCTTTGGGATGTGTCACATCAGTGGACAAGGAGGTGGTACATATCATTGCACTTCACAAAATTTTGAGAAGATCCCAGACAGAAAGTATAATCGAAGGCATTGATTTCCATATTCAATAGTAAAAATGCAGTAAAATTCAAGAATTTGAAACAGGTACTGGAAAAAAAAAGCATGTGATTTAATTTAGGCTAGAACTCTCATTCACCAGAACTTGTTAACGTATCACTATTCTGTTTTATTAATTTTTGTTCTTTTTACACTTGTTTTAATTTTGCTTGTACATAGATGCACCAAACATTATAAAGGAATTGTGATCATGACTTAAATTATACTTAACAATCCTTGGTATTACTCACAAAATTTAAGCTCATCAAAATGGACAGCACATTTGTGTAAGTAAACTTACCATAACACTAGATGTTCTAGTAGATCATTGTTGGCGTAGCCTAAGCTATTTGGGTTATATTCTGCCCACGGTATTACCGACAGCCAAGATGCAATGCTTCAGTGAACCTTCTATATGCCCTAGCTGCCAGTGTCTCAAGCTGAGCCACAAAAAATGCAGTTCCGTTGCTAAAAACTTAAGAACTTCCATGCCTCAAGAACAGAGGCTACAGGAAAATGTTTGGGAAGGAAAAATTATCAATGGTATGATGCCAGTTATTCTCATTAGGGGTAATATTTAATTATCAACCATAGGATAGCCAATTTAACAGCAAACATGATAAGTTAATTCAAGCAATGAAAGGGAAATTGGCTAGGCTTAAAATGGCCTGCAAGGGCAGCTAGCTCAGTATTTACTTGTGAACCTATAAAAGCAATATATGCAATTGTATACACGAGGGTATTAATATCTGCAACTTGACAATATATCAAAAACAAAACAAGGGGGAACAGGGAGGGGGCAGCTACAACAACAGTGATTTATAAGAACATCTACTGTTATTGTAAGTTTACATACACAACTGTACTATAGTCAACATTAGATCACTTTTGCATTAGACTAAGAGATTTGGGTAGATTACCATAGTTTAGGAACATATAGAGGAGGAAAGAATTCAAAAATCCAGGAGCCCCTGATGAATAGTCATACCAAAGCTTGTTCTAGATCTGGGAAAGGATTCCAGTTTGTAACACTGAGAACTGAGCTGCTATCTCTAGAATGCTCCTAGAGTCCAACCCTTTCCAAAAAGCCACAGAAGAAGTTAAAGCCCTGATAGAATTTGCCCTAACCTTGATGGAAGCTTGTTATAGTGAGAATAGCAAATATTGTGAGACGACCTTCTAGAAACTGACTGTTTTTACACTGGTTGTTCTTTTCTTCTTAACTTCACAGGAGACAAATACTTGACTGGCTTTTCTGAAGTATTTAGTTCTGTTAAAGTATTATCTGAGCTGCCTGCAGACATTCAGAGTATGTCGGATTGTTTTCCTCTCATTGTTAGGTTCTGGAAACAATACAAATAGATTACTTGACTGGCCCATTGTAAACTCTCAATCCACTTTAGGCTTAAAAGAAGATTTGTTCTCAAAGCAACCCTGTGCTTGTGGAAAATGAGGTAGGGTTAGCTCACCATAAGAGCTTGTAACTCATATTACTCTTCTTACAGATGCCAGAGCAATGAGTAACCCGTTTTTTCATGTCAAGAACATTAAATCTGTTACAGAAGCTGGCTCAAATGGAAGCAGTACTAGTTATGTCAGTACAAAGTTAATATTCCAAGGAGGAGTCACCTGTTTTTGTAATTGGATAGATATGTAAAGCCCCTTTTAAAAACTCCTTGACTTGAAGACAGATAGAAATGGGAACGTCTAAGGACAGACAAACAGAAATGCAAGAAAATGTCTTCCACTTGCAAGCTAGATTTTCTAGCAGCGGTTTTTAGTATCCTTTAGTACCTGTTGCATGCCCTTAGAAAAAATATGCCTGAAGGGAATCAAAACTCTATTATTCTGGCAGTCAAGTGAAGTGTTTCCATGTTGGTGTATATGAAAAAAGCCCTGTGCTGTATGGGTAAATTCAGTCTTGTGGTAAGTATCATTGGCCAATTTAAAAAAGAAGAGAGAACCATTGTTAATCTGGGCTAAAAGGGAGTCACTAATAATATCTTTAGAGTGTCTTTCTGGATTATTAAAAGAACCCTGTGTATCAGTGGAAAAGTGGAAAAGCATTTCTGATCCATGGGAATAAGAAAACATTTGTCTTCCAGGCCTATGTGCAAGGACTCTTGGATCAGATTTTATTTTTAACTGTCTCTTTTTAAAGGAGGCAAACAGAGCTATTTAAGATATTCCCACAGCTGGATCAACTCCTGGAAGACCATCAGATATAATTTCCATTTATGAGTGTCTGACATTGTTCTTTTCACATTGTGTACTACAGTATTTTGCTCTGCCAGAATGTATAATGCCTGAAAAATTAAACTGAATAGAGTTGGCATCTGCAAGGCCATCATTATCAAGTCTGCAATGAGGGTAAGATCTAGTGCTCCATTGTTTGTTTATATACAAAATTTCTGTGTTTGAAGATTTAAGACTTTTAAGTTATTGATTACTGCCAGCATCATTTTGACATTGATGCACTTTTGTCTGTCCTGCTTCTTCCATAGACCTTCCATTTTCATCTCTTTTTATATAGTCTCCCCATGCAAAGCCTGAAGCATCTGCTGTAACAACAAAATAAGGTCTATTCTTGAAGATCTTTTTTGGAAGGGGTTACCGATATTGATCTGTATCGCTATTTGAACATGATTGCCCCCAAGTTACCAGTACTGTTTGGCACACCTAAGATCCACAAGTCGATTAGTAACCCCCCTTTTCGACCCATTGTTGATGGGCGGGGGTCAATTATTTATGCATGTGCCAAATATGTAGATAGCATACTTAGCCCTTTGGTTGAACAGGAGTCACAAATTTGCAAGGATTCGTGGAGCTTCCTTCGAGATATTAACAACATTCCTTTTAATCAAGATTTTTTCTTCCTTTCAATAGATGTTAAGGATTTATATACTGTTATACCCCGAAAATTGGGGTTAGAATGGATAAGAGAGTTTTTAACATCCAGAAAGATTAATAATAATACCACATACTTGGTTGAGACCCTTCTAGAGATAGTATTGACTTACAATTACATGGTTTTTGATGGTAAAATTTATTTACAGAAATCAGGGGTGGCAATGGGTTCACCCTGTGGTGGGAGTTTCGCCAATTGTATCATGGCTCATTGGGAAAGAACATTGCTATTTAACAACACCCTATTCCGCAATAATGTCGCCTGGTACACTAGGTACCAGGATGACATGTTTTTAATTTGGAAGGGACCACCATCATTAGTACCGACATTTATTTCGAATATTTCCCTTATGACGGAATTTTTTGAGTTTACGTATAATCTACAGGAGAATGATATCAACTTTCTAGATATCCTCTTATCCAAGGATATGGTCAATCACAGGTATAAAAGTGTTATTTATAGGAAGCCCACGTATTCCAATGCATTTTTGCACTTCACTAGCTGTCACCCTCACCATCAGAAAAGAGCTGTCGTGAAAGGACAGATGGTTAGGGCAGCGAGGATGATTTCTGATGACAAGGATTTTATAGAAGAACGCGAACACTTGGGGTCCATGTTTACTAATAGAGGGTACCCGCAATCTATGGTGGTTGATATCACATCTGAAGTTGTGTATAAACGTCAAACAGGTTACTTTAAACCAATTTTGTCATATCTTAATGGTCAGAGTGTAGTAGAAACTGATCAATATGAGTGACTCTCACAGTAAAGGTAATGATCATGCTTTTAGGACTAGTTTTTTGTGTACTTATAGTTTAGATCATTTGTTAATAAGTGGGTTACTTAGTAAAAATTGGACCCTCATTATTGAGGATAGTGCCTTGTTTAATTTGCTTGGAGCAAGTCCTAAAATTATTTATAGGCGGGGACAAAATTTAAAATCTATTCTTGAAACTAAGCACCCTGCCAGGCATGTTAAAAACACTGGTATGACTAAGTGTGGGTCATGTAGACAATGTAAGTATGTCAGCACAGAGCCCAAGGTTAGAATTAGAGATAAAATATACAACATTAGAGGTAAGCACAACTGTGATACTAGAAGTGTGGTATGTTCTGCCTGCTGTGAGAAATGCGCTGCTTTCTATATAGGTAAAACTGAAAGGAAATTAAAGCAGCGCATTTACGAGCATTATTATGCCATCAGTAAGAAAGATATCACCAATGCTCTGGCTAGGCACATCATAGAATTTACAGACCATAGTTTTAAATTTGCTATTCTTAAACACATTGTAATTGACGTAAGAGGTGGTCCTTGGCAGGTCCAGTTGGAGATGGAAGAGGTATTTTGGCAGATAAGAACTGCCGCTTATATGTATCCTGGACTTAACGAGTATGTGTCCATTAGTTGCATTCTCAAACACCTCACTATGAGAAGGTGATTTGGGTTTTTAAGTATGAGTTCAGTCTGCTTTCAACTGTTTTAACAGTATTAGTATTTTATTCTTTTGTATTTTTTTTTTGTTGTTATAATATTATACAGGTAACTAGAATTGTATTTTTGATTTAAAATGCAAAGGTTTTTCAAGAATTGCGCTATACAGTGCTTCTTTTTTTAAAATAATGTTGATATTTTGCTATTTTTATTGCATTATGTGTTTGTTTCCTGCAGGGGTTTTTTACAGAAGGTTTTTATGTGCTAGAGGTTTATGTTGGGTGTCTTACTAACGCATGCTGAGCATTGTGGTTAATTAGTTAATTGGCTGTTTGTTTGATTGTTATAAATACTTGACTTAACTTGCTTGAATTTTGTCTGAGGAAGGAGAGACATTGTTCCCTCCGAAAGCGCTAACAAACTTGTGTTTAAGTCAACAAATTTCTTTGGGATTTATACTTAGCAAGCAGACTATCACTGCACATGAAGGGGATATCCAGTGCTGCACAAAGATATAAGGGAACCCATGGTGGGCAGCCTAAACCACCCCAACATAGTCCACCAGTAACAGGGGAAGCCACTAGTTCAGGTACATGGCCAGTATCAAGGTTTAGATGTTTTAAATGTAACCAATGGAGCTATGTAGCATACAGATGTCAACAGAAGCAAGATGGGGAACAAAAGGTGGGGTAGCTAGCAAGTGGGAATAACAGTATGCCAGTGGAATGTTGTCTGGAGACAACAGGGATACCAGACTATCACTGGAGTTTATATCCTATCTTAGTGGATGGAAATCAGGCCACTGCTAAGGGAGACACAACCTCTGACATAACCATTGTGAAGCCTGCAGTGGTTAAAGAGGAGCAGTACTTGATTGTGCAGTCCACTCCAGTCAGAGCTTTAGGATGGACCCAATTCCATATGCCTTGGGCCAGGGTTCACCTTGACTGGGAGGGTGGAAAAGGAAGCAAACAAGTAGGTGTGTTTGAGGATATCCCTGCAGATGTCTTGATATGGAATGATTTTGATAATGGAGTACCTTGTGTTTATGCAGTTACATGCCATCAGGCTTGTAGACAGGTATGTGGGGTTGGTAGCCTGGGGGAGAGACAGACAGACCCCACACCTGAAGCTGATACTGGTGATGTGGCTATTTTAGGGAGGGAGCTACTCTGTAACAGTGAGCTTGAAAGTGAGCCATAGCTGCTGATAGGTACTGATGTTCCCTTGGACAGGGTGGCTGCAAGGGCAGAGGTAAGTGGTAGTACCCAGGCTGACAGTAAGGCACCGCTGTCAGAAGATACCAGACTTCCTGTGGAAGGGGAACTGGGAAGGGTCATAAAGGTAGAGTTGAGACAGACTCAGCTCTTGGACTCTATATTACGAGGCTTGAGGGAGCTACCTAGTGAGGCACCTGGTTTTGGTGGCAGTGTATCTACCTTATAGCCTGGGTAAAGGTGGTAGAGCTAGTAAAGCTGTGCCGGTCTTTCCCAGGTGTGTGTGTGGTGTGCGTGCGTGTGTGTGCATGTGTGCGTGTGTGCGTGTGTGTGTGTGTGTGTGTGTGTGTGTGTGTGTGTGTGTGTGTGTGTGTGTGTGTGTGTAAACCAAAGCTCAAAGAGAGTGCGTGTGTGTCAGTTACTTTGAACAGGGACACTGAGAGCACTGATTTCACAGAGAGGGTAGTGGAGAACTTGGCTATGAACAGCCGACTAAGGGCTTAATTCTATAGCTATGTCAGTGGGAAGTCTTATTTTGGAACAACAAGTACAAACAATCCAAAAAGTGAAGGTACTGAAGACATCAGCAAGCCAGCAAGAAGTTTAAAAATGTATTAGTAATGAACCAACAAGATTGAGCACTTTTGTCAGTAGTTGTTAGAATATAAGGTGCAGGGTTTACACTTTGCATGATTTTAAATGCAGTACACCACTGATTGAAATACATTCATTAAGGCCAGGGGGCACACAAGCATTCAACCATAATTGCCACATCATTTCTCTGTATTCAATAAGTGTAAACACTGCACCTTATGTTCTAACAACTACCTTCTTTTGTACTTGATAAAATAGGCTTAACAAGTTTACGTCTGTTGTCAATTGATGTGATGGTCATGTGATTTTTTTACTATTTAAATACTGTAGAGTTTGTTGAACTTTTAGATTCTGATGAAGTCTTAGTCATAGACTGACAAAATCAGTGAATCTTGGTTCATTACTAATACATTTTTAAACTTCTTGCTGGCTTGCTGGTGCCTTCAGTACCTTCAATTTTTGGATTGTTTGTACTTGTTGTTCCTGGTTCCTGGTTTGTGTTTTGCATTTGAAGTCTTATTTTGGGCCTGAAGAGAGAGAGAGAGAGAGAGAGAGAGAGAGAGAGAGAGAGAGAGAGAGAGAGAAAGAGAGAGGGGGGGGGCAGCCTCAGGATGGGAGCGTGTTCTCTGTGTGCTGTTAAGGGAAATTGTGCTGTTTCTGGAAATACTGTGTGTATCTGTGTTCCAAGTGAATGCCCCTCACCAGTGTCAATGGTGAGGATAGAGGCTCCTTGATTACTGTACCAGATGAGGGATGTCACAGAAATTTTGAAAGATGTGAACATCTTGATGTCTGTAGTAAGCAGTTACTGGAACCAAACACTTTGTAAATCATCTTCCTACACTGGATATGCTAAATGGTAAGACAGAAAACTATTAGTGTAAGCCAGATACAGACAATTGCACGAAATATCTGAAATTCTTGCCAATAGCATTGTGAAGATAAACATCTTTTAAGTCTAACTTTACTACAACACCGAGAAAAGGAATGAGAGGTAACAAGGTTTGGAGGAATAACAATCGGAACTTTGGGACCGTGATAAAAAGATTGAGAAATGAGAGGTCTAGGACTGGTATCCAGGTTCCCTCTTTCTTTGGCACCAAAACCCTTTGCTCATCTAATCTGAGGGTACTAGCTGTATGACACCCCCCAGAAAAGATTTGCTGCAAAACTGGATGAAACAGGGATGTCTGGTTTACAGGATAGAGAAGGAATCCAGTGAAAAGAAGGAATAGACTGCCATTGCATTCTGCACCTCTTGTGAATGATTTTCATAACCCATTTGTCTGAAATAATTTGATGCCATTGAGGAAGATGAAGTCCTAGATTGAAGAAAAGATTACCATGGTAGGGGGAGGAGGTGGGAGGTGCTGGGCAGGCAAATAGTCATTCTTACATTTTTAGTCTGTCCTTGGTATTGGGTGTCTTTCCTTTCATTTTACACATATCTTGCTATTCTTTAAAAGTATTGTTTGATATCATCTTGATACTTAATTTGCTTTTTTAAAAGGTGCTGATTTAGAGAGAAAGTTTTTTATTAATATTATAAAAGGAGGGTTGGAAAATCAAGAATCTCAGCAGCACAAACACCAAACAGAATATCCTTGTCAAGGTGAGAATTTAACTTTTCAGTTTTAACATCTTCTGATAAGTTTTGAGACTGTAACTAAGCAAGTCTTCTTATAACTGACCCCATAGCATCAACAGCTCAGCAGACACCATCAGCAGAACCATAAACAATCAGAACCAGAACAATCAGAACCAATAAAAACTTTAGTCCTGACTATTTCCAAAGTGAACTTAGAGCATGTGATTGGACACCCATTAAACACCTCCCTCTAGATGAGGCAGTGAATTACTTTAATTCAAAATTCTTAACAATCCTAGACTATTATGCACCAAAGCATACTATCAGAATTAAGTATAAGCCAGCACCATGGCTTACTAATGAAACCAGGCAGAAAATCCTACTTAGAAACAAACTCTGGGCTCTATGGAGATCTACTAAGCAACCCGTAGACCAACTTAAATTTAAACAAATGAGAAATTATACAAAAAAAGCCATTCTCTTGGACAAAAAAAAGTTTTACTGTCATCTCCAGCAAACTAACCAAAGTAATCCACAAAAGCTCTGGGCCAGTATTAACAAACTTCTTCACCCTGGTCATTCCACCACACCACCCCCAGCAGGAGCCAACCCCAAAGATCCCAAACAAACAGCAAACGCCTTCAATACCTTCTTCACAGAGGCCATCCAATCACTGGCTAATCAAATAACAACTCAGAATTCTAGTCACCCAAATTCTGTAACAAATTCACTCCCTATTTTCCACTGGCAACCAGTCCCAACTCACCTTATCTGTAATCTTCTTCAAAAACCTAAACCACCAACCCCATCAGCCGATAACCTACCAGCAGAAAATATCTCCAAAAAGCTGCCAAAGCTATAGCCTACCCAATATCAATCCTGATAAATAGAACCTTACAAGAGGGAAATATTCCTACAATCTGGAAAATCTCACACATCATCCCCCTACACAAAGGTGGCAATTCTAACGAATACTCCAACTACCGTCCAATAGCATTACTGTCTCCTTTAGCTAAAATAATGGAAAGATGTATCTGTTAGAAAAATCTATACATGCTGCTTAGGAAATATATTTACATACATGCTGCCTAGAAAAATATATTTACAATGTGTGCTGCTTAGGAAGATGTGTATTTAATCATTCAAACATATATAAGTTGTGTGATCAAATATATAGAGAAATGTGTGCTTTAGTTAGGAATAAATGTACTTAAATCCATAATAAAGAACAAAGTTTATGTAATGCATTTAATTCTGTCTTACTAGAATAATAGTAGAAATAAACCTGCATATTATTGCTTGAAGCACAAGCTGCAGTGTAATCAGAAATTTGACCTTGGCAGTTTGCAAACACAGTCTGGCTCATGTCTTTCAAGTAAAGATTATTTTGCAAAGTTAGAAAATAATAAATCTGTTCATGTGTGTCCTCTTTCCTGCCTCCACCGGGAGAGTAGCCTTGTGCGCACTATCTCTGATAGTGCGCAGCTGGGTACAAGGAAGACAAAGAAAGGCATTAAGGAAGACATACATCTATTGTATTCGAACTAATGAGAGAACCTTGAATTGGCTACATCCTCAGGAGGTCATCGTGACTGACCAGGTGTTTGCAAGGCTGTAATATTCTCATGGGAAAAAGACTTTTTGAAAAACACAAATTCAGCACTTTTTATGAATTACTATGATGTAAAGACCCTGTCACTGACCACACCAGTGAGGTGGGCAAAACTGATAATGACATGTATATAAGAAATGTACTTTGTGAATAAAATCAGTCAAAATTCTATACAAACTTTGTGTATGGTTTTTTGCCTCCTAATGTACATTAGAGTTTTAAGATATCTGAGATCTCCTGCATTATTGTTTGTTATTAATTGACATTGTGTTTGAATAACTCAATGATTTTTACAGTCTGACTCTAACAAATTTATTTAACATCTTGGTCCTAATCGTGCCGGAATTCCCTTGGTAAGCTACAGGTCAGAATATATAGGTGGTACTGAAGTCTGCGCAGAAGAAGGAAAGACCTCCGACTGAATTGTCGTGCCCAAAGAGGCTGTCCACTTGTCTGATCTGTGGCCGAAAAGCGGAAAACTGGGTCCTAAAAAGCCTATCAAACATAAGCAGGAGGCTCGGGTAAGCAGAATTCCTCTCTTTGTTTTTGTTTTAGATCGGGGACCAGGTTACACTGTGCTATTGCTAAGGTTTGTGATAGCAGGGAGAGAGGTAGTCGAAGTATTGTATCTTGAGTCATAGATCAGGAAATAAAACAAAGCAAAGTAAACAGTCATTCTAGACACTACTGTGAATACGGGGAATAAGATACCACGTGGTACAAGAGAAAGGGTTACGTAACAGTTCTGTTGTTTTCTCTCTCTCTCTCTCTCTCTTCTTTTTTTCTCTTTCAGAGACATGGGAAATGAATGCACTAAAGGGTCACGTGACCCGCCCCTAACAGAAGATGCAAAATATATGCAGTTACAGAGAGCAGATAATGTGAGATATTTTGCAACATGGGTTAACAAGTATGACTTTGATGGTAAATTGGATAAAATGTCATTAGTAAAACTTTTGAGACAATTAAAATCTGACGCAGAAGGTCAGGCAAAAAAACAACGACAGTTGGGTGTTCCTCAAGCACATAGGTGGATTGAGGAAGCGAACCGAAGGGAACAGAAAAATAAAAATGCAAAGGCATTATTTTTAGACAAAGAGGATAATAACATAATAGTAGCATCGGTCCCTCCCCTACCACGTCCACCGATGCCTTACTCAGAATATGAAGCGGGAGGGCGGGCTGACCCCCACGTTACCCAGAGACAACAGGGATATTAAGACAACCATTTGTAAGAGAACCTATCGGGACTAGATCCCGAACACGTCAAACACTTATAGATGTTCAACCAAGCGGAAATTTATTAGATGAGAGTGAGGAAATCTGTCCATTAATAGAAGTACCAAACCCACAGGCAGGACAGGAGGGCCAGGCCTCAACTCTCTTAGTGTATAGACCATGGACACCGGAAGACATCCGAAAGCTACAGAAGGAATTCCCCATCCAAAAATTAACTTTGAGAAATTTCTACAGGATTTACAGGGTATGAGATTGAGTTACCACTTAAATGGGGAAGAGGTAGAAAGAGTAGTTAGACAAATTTTAGGTCCAGACTGGCACATGATTTGTGGCGCCTGGAATGCCCGTGATGCAACACAGGCCACTCCCACATAGTGACGCAGAACTAGATACTAGATTGAAGGGTCTTACAGACCGCATTACTGAAAAATGGAAACCTAGGGCAGACTGGACTTGCATTAACCAGTGTGTACAACACGATAATGAAACTGTGGATGCATACTATGGTAGATTATTAGAATGTTTTAATAACCATAGTGGCATGCCTGTTCCTGAAAATCAAAAGAATGATAGTTCATATGAACAACAATTGAAGAATGCATTTTTGAAAGGTTGTATTGCCCCTATCAATAGCTTCATCACGAAGCACATGATAGATCACCGAACAAGTAGGCTTCAAGCCTTGTTAGAATATGCTAGACATGCCGAAAAACATTTCAACAGTAAAAAGAAAAAGAAAACGCAGGTCTTCACAGCTGAAGACGGTGCAGAAGTTTTTGTAGTACAAGCAGCCAAAAAGGGTAAGCAAAATACTCAGGGTAACAAACGCTCTGACAAAAACTCAGAAATTTATGAGAGCAGAAAAAAAAAAGGTGAGTGCTTCAATTGCGGTAAGAAGGGACATTTGGCAAGGGATTGCAGGAGCAAGGCACCTGCGGAAAAAAAGGATAAGGAAGATGAGGATTGACTATATGACAGTTATGCTGCTCAGCAGTCCCCAGGAGAGACTAATGAGCAGGGAATGATGTAAATACCTTAGAAGAAACAGATGACATGCAACTGGATGTAGAAGTTGGGGAAAGTGAAGTTTTAGATCTGGCATTACTGAGCCTAGAGCTCTATTTAGCAGACACGAAACCGGAAGTTACACTTCTGGTAGAAGGGAGAAGTCAAATTTTGTGTGATTCAGGAGCATCACGAACTTTGATACATCCTTCAAAGTTACCGGAACATTCTGAGTCACCTGATTACATATTAGTGAAAGCAGCAAACGGACAGTTGTACAGGGAACCACTTTCCCATGATATAGCAATAACTGACCCCGTCTCGGGCATGACCCAAAGAAGTAAAATAGTACTTTCTGCCAAATGCCCCATGAACTTATTAGGAAGAGATCTTATGCAACTTTTCGGCATAGCAGTAGTCCCTACCATGAACGGTATGGAGGCACAGAGACAAACTGATACCTTTGTAGTACGGTCGGAGGGGGAGGCTTATTATTGGTACAGCCAGGATCTGGTTACAACCGGTCCAGGGGCAGTAACCAAGGAACTGATGAATGTAGCCACCAGCAAGGTGCCTCCCCTCGATACTGACCAGCAACATTTATTACATTGTACCCTATATTATTGTAGCACACCAGGACCTGATAAAGAATACGAACAAAAGTTGTTCAGGAATCCTGCAAATAGACTGATATTACGGACCCTATACTGGGACACTGAGGGCAACAGTGTGGTGAGCTGTTCGTTACCTCAGGAATTTTTGGAATTGTACAAATCCAATAAACTACCACACGTTAGCCTAACCAAAAATAAGAATGTTAGGTGGGTAGACTTGGGTGACAAAGTGACAGGATGGGAGAGACTAACTGACTTAGAATTATCGGACTTAGGAGTACAGAAACAGAAACTGAATTGGTTAACGCAAGCACGCCCAGCTGTACACTTACAACAGAGTGAAGACAGCTGATTGGCGTTCTTGATAGAAGAAGAAGAAAAAGCTTTGAGTGAAATACCAAATGTTCTTTGGTCAACAGGAAAATCAGATGTAGGACTTATTCGTACAGCAGGGCCAGTAGTTATTACACCAAAATCAGCCTTTAGACCAAGGAAAAGACAATATCCTTTGAGCAAGGATGCAGAACAAGGAATCAAACCTATCATAATGGCATTACTTAAGAAAGGAATACTGGTGGAATCTTTAGATTCACCATGTAATACTCCTCTATTTCCTGTGAAAAAAGCAAACGGGGAATGGCGGATGGTACAAGATTTACAAGCTGTAAATGATGCGGTAATACCAAGAGCACCTACGGTGCCAGACCCACATACCTTATTAAATGATTTGAAGCCGCAACAGAAATATTTCACCGTGGTAGATATTAGCAATGCATTTTTTTCAATACCTATCCACCCTGACAGTCAGCATTGGTTTGCATTTACATTTCAGGGCAAAAGGTATACGTACACCCGACTACCACAGGGATATAGTGAAAGTCCAACGATATTCGCACAAGAGATGGCTAGCAACCTGGCAGGGTTTTCCCCACCAGGGGGCAGCCAAGTACTACTTTATGTAGATGACATCTTGCTTGCAGCCCCTACCCAGCAACAGTGTAGGGAAGACACAATAGCATTATTGAAATTCTTAGCTGAGCAAGGGCATAAAGTGAATAAACATAAATTACAACTTTGGAAAGAACAGGTTAAATACCTGGGATATGTGATATCCAAAGAAGGCAGAACATTAGATGAAGATCGAAAAACAGCTATTTTACAAGCACCTAGACCGACTACCAAGAAGGAAATGATGTCCTTCTTGGGAACGACTAATTTTTGTCGAAGTTGGATACTGAATTATGCTTTAGAAACGGCTCCATTGGCTGATTTAATATTTAAAACACCAATGGCAGCACAAGAAACATTACACTGGACTCCGGAAGCAGAGGCAGCCTTTTGCAGACTAAAACAACTGATAGTTTCATCATTAGTTTTAGGGCTTCCGAATTACCATAAGAAATTTTTCCAAACTGTAGATTGTAGGCGGGGATATATGACGTCAGTACTGACGCAACAACATGGCGGCAAGCAACGCCCCATAGCTTACTATTCATCGCAGTTAGATCCGGTGGCACGATCATTACCACCCTGCGTACAAGCAGTAGTCGCAGCAGCTATGGCAGTGCAAGCTTCGGCCTCAGTGGTGTTGTTTCATCCTCTCACGTTGAGAGTACCTCATGCAGTTGCGATAATTTTATTGCAAGAAAAAATAGCATTTTTATCCCCTGCCAGACATCTTTCTTGCATGACCATACTATTGAGTCAACCCCATATGACAATTGAACGTTGTACAACATTAAATCCATCGACATTACTTCCGATTCCTGTGGATGGCATACCACACAGCTGCCTACAGGAAATGGAACAAATAACCACACCCAGACAAGATCTTACTGATGTACCTTTAGCTGGCCTTGAGGTGACATTTTTTGTGGACGGGTCCTGTAGACGAGGTCCTACAGGGAAGAACCTAGTGGGCTATGCAGTAGTGACTGATGACGAAATCATAGAAGCACAACCCCTGCAACATAACCTGTCAGCTCAAGCAGCAGAATTGATAGCTTTGACACGCGCTTGCACTCTAGCGAAAGGCAAATGTGTTAACATATATACTGACAGTCAGTATGCTTTCTCTACAGTGCATGTCTTTGCACAACAATGGAAA
This sequence comes from Protopterus annectens, assembly GCF_019279795.1. Taxonomy (NCBI): domain Eukaryota; kingdom Metazoa; phylum Chordata; order Ceratodontiformes; family Protopteridae; genus Protopterus; species Protopterus annectens. The sequence goes on from NC_056739.1 coordinate 1,311,019,717, forward strand.
AACAGGGGAATGATAACATCTACTGGCAAGCCGATTAACCATGCACAATTGATTCTGAACCTGTTAGATTCTATTCAGTTACCCACTAGAATAGCTATCTGTAAATGTGCGGCCCATACAAAGCAACAAGATAGAATTTCAAAAGGGAATGCTCGGGCTGATGCAGCTGCAAAGCAAGCTGCCTCAGACCCAGAAACTGTGCTTTTAAATGAAGAACTACAACCTTCTGAGACTCTAGATTTAGAGATGTTAAAAACAATGCAGACATTAGCTACAAAAGCAGAAAACAAAAGTGGATAAAACGAGGAGCAATCCTTGAAGAGGGACTGTACATCTCCAAAGAGAAAAAGCCCATATTGCCATCTAATTTGTTTAGATATGCAGCTTTGTTGAGTCATGGGCAGAGCCATGTCTCAACAGGGGGGATGGTACAGTTAGTTAACAAAACATTCCAGACATATGGATTCACGAATTATACACAAAAATTTTGTGCAACATGTCATATTTGTAGCAAACATCATGCACAGGGAGCATTTAAACCAAAGCGAGGAGCTTTCCAACACCACCCTATCCGTTCCATACTATTTGTATGGATTTCATAGAACTGAACAAATGTGAAGGGAAAAATACTGTTTAGTAATCATAGATATGTTTTCAAAATGGGTAGAAGCTTTTCCAACTAGAAATCCGGATGCAGCAACAGTGGCAAAGGCCCTAGTGAAAGAAATCATTCCTAGATTTGGCATACCGGAAAGAATTTATAGTGACAATGGGACACATTTCGTAAACCAGACGATACAGCAGCTTGGGAGATTTTTTGGGATTTCCTTGAAAAACCATTGTGCTTATCACCCTCAGTCAGCAGGACTGGTGGAGAGGTACAATGGAATCTTGAAAAACAAGTTGAGAAAATTAATGAGTGAGACTCAAAAGACTTGGATTTGCTGTCTACCTTTGGCACTGCTGAGCATGAGAACTGTTCCGAATGTAAAGGGCTTGACCCCTTTTGAGATAGTGTTTGGAAGGGCATATTGTGTGCCACAATGGAAGGCCCTCATGCCTGCAGAGCTGGAGGCCGATGGCTCATTAGCTAGTTACATGCAAAAGTTATTAACAAATAAGACTGTTTTGCAGTTGAACTCTTTTTCAGATAAACAAGAAACAAAACCAGAAGCCGTGCTGACCCCGGGGTCCTGGATTTGGCTGAAAATCATAAAGAGAAAGAACTGGGCGAGTCCAAGGTGGGAAGGTCCGTACCAGGTACTATTGGCAACACCCACTGCAGTGAAAATTGCTGAGAGATCATCTTGGGTTCATTTAACCCACTGCAAACCTGTTAAGAAATTCAGTTTGGACATACCACAGGAACAGGATGGCCAGAGGCAGAATGAATAAAAATGTGAAACAACCCCAGAGACATTGGTTCACTGGCCTACTGATCATACACTTAATAACTATGTTTGTAGTAACCTTTTTGTTGTTATGGTTTTTCTTGCATATAACTACAGAAGTGAAATTAATAAAACGTGATGAAGGACTGGCTATAGACTGGCACCCAAACTTTAACACATACCTGGCTATGAAACGAGTTTATGTAGAGACTATGATCGTTTCAAATTGCTGGGTTTGTACTGCAATACCCACAGCATATGGAGGACTTTTGATGTCTGCTGTCCCCTTGGGAATAAATGAAACTTGGGAAAACCTGTTATTTGACACAGGCACTGTGAGATCACAAGACAAAGTGGCATTACATTTGCCTGTTACTCAGAAAGGAATTGTTTGTTTTGTTAAAAATGATACACTCCAGGTTGGTTGGAGTAACTGTAACATAACTGTGTCTTACAAATGTTATATAAAACCTATAGACCAAGGTACTAGTTGCAGCAATTATGATTCATATTTAAGCTTGATGAAAACAACATTGAGAAATGTGCAAAAATCTCCTGAAATATATAGACAATTCTCTGTTATAGATAAGAAAATGTTTCATTCAGGGTTAACCCGCATCAGTACAAAAGTAGAAAACTGTTATTTTGTTTGTGGGAAAAAAGCCTATAAATGGTTACCTGAGAATTGGTCCGGCAGTTGTTTTTTGGGTTATCTGGTTCCAGCCATAAGACATACTGCAGAATTGCCCCTGGGTAAGATACGTAATGTAAGAGATGTAGCTCACCAAGCTGAAAATACAGTCAGAAAACCTACTAATCCGGTGGGTAAGATTGAAGCAAGCTGGAAGGATCATTCGTCTGTGAAGGACAAAGAAAAATTGACCCATATGGACTTGAGTGACAGTGTTATATCCTGGGCTGGAATATTCCCAACCTATGGAGCAGTCAAATCGATTTGGGAACTGAGGAAATTGTCAAAACTCCTCGAAGTAATGAGCAATGCGACTTTTTCCGCTCTTGAACTTGTGACTGATGAAATGAATGCAATGAGAACAGTCGTACTACAGAACCGAATGGCTCTCGACTTCACCCTAGCGGCGAGAGGTGGTACGTGCGCGCTTATCAAAGAAGAATGCTGTGCGTACATTCCAGACAACCAGCATGAAATTAATGATCACCTGGAGGTAATACAGCAGGTGTCAGCAATGGCAGAACCAGGCCCAAACCCACTGACGAACTTTTTCCAGAATCTGTTTGGGGGGTGGGGGTCGGTCCTTATGAACATTCTGATTGCAATTTGTGTGGTACTGCTCATAATTGGAGCATGTGTCTGCTGCGGGATACCCTGTGTGAAAAAATTAGTTAAAGACTTAGTTGATGTATCAGTGACTGAAACTATGTACCAAGATATAGAATTGAATTTGTTGATACCAAGTGAAAGTCTATCTGAAATATAAAACAAATGACTTACTTAGCTGAAAGTCCTTGAAAGGAAAAGGCTAAGAAATGAACTAATACTGTTTATGTTTCAAATAGCATTAAATGCATTAAGAGGAGGGAGAATGTTAGAAAAATCTATACATGCTGCTTAGGAAATATATTTACATACATGCTGCCTAGAAAAATATATTTACAATGTGTGCTGCTTAGGAAGATGTGTATTTAATCATTCAAACATATATAAGTTGTGTGATCAAATATATAGAGAAATGTGTGCTTTAGTTAGGAATAAATGTACTTAAATCCATAATAAAGAACAAAGTTTATGTAATGCATTTAATTCTGTCTTACTAGAATAATAGTAGAAATAAACCTGCATATTATTGCTTGAAGCACAAGCTGCAGTGTAATCAGAAATTTGACCTTGGCAGTTTGCAAACACAGTCTGGCTCATGTCTTTCAAGTAAAGATTATTTTGCAAAGTTAGAAAATAATAAATCTGTTCGCATGTGTGTCCTCTTTCCTGCCTCCACCGGGAGAGTAGCCTTGTGCGCACTATCTCTGATAGTGCGCAGCTGGGTACAAGGAAGACAAAGAAAGGCATTAAGGAAGACATACATCTATTGTATTCGAACTAATGAGAGAACCTTGAATTGGCTACATCCTCAGGAGGTCATCGTGACTGACCAGGTGTTTGCAAGGCTGTAATATTCTCATGGGAAAAAGACTTTTTGAAAAACACAAATTCAGCACTTTTTATGAATTACTATGATGTAAAGACCCTGTCACTGACCACACCAGTGAGGTGGGCAAAACTGATAATGACATGTATATAAGAAATGTACTTTGTGAATAAAATCAGTCAAAATTCTATACAAACTTTGTGTATGGTTTTTTGCCTCCTAATGTACATTAGAGTTTTAAGATATCTGAGATCTCCTGCATTATTGTTTGTTATTAATTGACATTGTGTTTGAATAACTCAATGATTTTTACAGTCTGACTCTAACAAATTTATTTAACAGTATCCATAAACAACTACTTGATCACTTACTGCAAAATAATCTACTAGCAAATTGCCAACATGGCTTCAGACCATTTCATAGTACTACCACTGCTCTTCTATTCTTCTCTGAGAGTATCAATCATAACAAAAATAACAACACCCTCTCCTCAGCACTCTTTATTGACCTTTCCAAAGCTTTTGACATGGTCAACCATCAGTTACTTATAAATGTACTAAGATCTCTTTCCCTAGATTCACTGGTTATTCAATGGTTCCAATCATACCTTAACAACAGACAACAAGCGGTGCTTTGGGACAATAACCTTTCTTTACATCTCTCTGTTACACTAGGAGTCCCTCAGGGCTCAATTCTAGGTCCCCTCCTATTCTCAGTCTATAAAAATGACCTTCATCTAGCAATTACTCAAGCTACCTGTATTCAATATGCAGATGATTCTACAATCATCTGCTCAGCTAAATCTTCATCTGAACTACAGTCCTTAAGCCAGAGAATGTTTACTGTAGTAGTAAACTGGTTTTTACAATGTTGCCTCCTCCTGAACCCCAAAAAGACTAAACTATTGCTCTTCACACCCACCCGCAAGTCCAGACCAATAAATTTCTCAGTCCTATCCAATAATGGAACCATTATATCTTCAGACCTAACCACTAAACTTCTAGGTATAACAATAGACAACAACGTTACCTATGAAACTCACATTAACAATATTATAAAAACCGTAAACAGGAAACTGGGCTCCCTGTATAGGATAAAGCCTTTCCTTACTCCACAAGCCAGAACTCCTATTGCCCTTACCCATTTAATCTCCACAATCCTCTATGTTTCATCCATATATACAAATATGACTAAAAACAACCTCAACAAACTGTCAAACTCTTATAATAACATAGCTAGATTTGCCACAGCCTCCTCTTTCAGAACTAACCACTGTCATAATCTGAAACTACTAGGCTGGCTTGAGCTATAAAACCAAATCCATTATAACCAACTTATCATTGCCCATAAAACTTTCTTCCAACCAACTAAAATGCCAATACTATCAAACCTTTTCATCCCATATAAAAACCTAAATAACCTACGCTCATCCAAGAAATTATTAGTATCTATTAGTATATCTAACAATATCTCTGGTAACTCCCTGTTCTGTAATGCTGTTGGAAAATACTGGAACCAACTTCCAAGTGAACTTACATCTATGTCCTCTTTAACACTATTTAAACAAAAATTGAAACTTTACCTCAAAACACACTGGTTATGCCCCTGTACAAACCCAGACTAATCTAAAATGGCATTGCTATCATCATCACTGCGGACCTAGTTTCTTTTTTTCTTCCTTCCTTGAGAATAGAGCTACTAGCACATTTATATAATGTTCTGTAACAATTTTTGTACTCAGCGATTGAAATGTAATAATCTGCTATTACTTTTGTACATATATTTATATGTTTACCATTTTATGTTTATGTCTATGTTTTATTAATCTTTTCAAGTGGAGCTTATCTCCCCGGGCCTCTGCTGAAAATGGACATGTATCCAGTTAGACTAGCCCGGTCAACAAATGTAAAATAAAATAAAAAAATAAAATGAATAAAGAACACTCTAAGGAGTATCTGGATACATGAGAAGTAGATACAGTTAAGGCATTTAATGAATTCTTTACCTCATAAGAAGGAAGGTTAATAGTTAAGTTTCTCATGTTTGCAAAAAAAAAAAAGCCAGTAAAATGTGAGCCTGGCAGATCAGAATTTAGAAAGTTGAAGTAGCAGAAGAATATGCTGTCTTTCCAAATCTGTCAAAATATTTCATGTTCTTGTCAGAGGGAATGGGGTTAGCATTAACAATCAGTTTAGCAGCAGAAGTTTTAGATACTGAAATAGCTGTCAGGTATGCTTTAGAATTAGAAAACAATATTTGTGAGTCTGAGGTAATTTGTATAGTCTATCAGCTTTTTCAGGAGTAGGAAGTTGACTGTCAGGCATACTGCAAGTAGTTAAAAAACATCCTTTAAAGCTGATAAAACAGGAGGGACAGCAACGTACTATGGAATATCCAGTTGCAGCAATAAATTATAATATTTTAACTGGGAAACAGGGATTTCATTCTGTGGTGATTGAACTACCTGTTTTTTAAACTAAGGCCTAAGAAAAAGATAGCCCTTCTGGATGGAAATCTGAAATGCCACCTTCCTCAGAATCAGAATTCAGCTTGTGGAGAAATCACTGAAGAAAACACTTCTCATCTATTCACTATTCTTCAGACTGAGAGCTGGTATCAGAATGATGGATTTTTTTCTTTTTCTATTTGAATTAAGTGAAGAATTAGAAATTTAACCATTAAAAACAGAAATTAATTCCTTAGCAAATCTCATCAAGTTTTTGCTGTCCATTGTAATAGAAAGAGGAGAAGAAACATTCTTAATTTTAGACTTTGTTTTCCTGGGAGACTACCTTGGAAGAGAATGTCTTATGGAAGTTGCACTATCTCTGGGATCAGGCATCTTAGCCTGACTATGAGGTAAACCCTCACCTTCCTCTAACCCCAGGACAAACAACAGTAGATCTCTATTTCCTATTGAATGCAACCCTACAGCCTGCAGTCGGCATGTCTAACTCCCATTCCTTAATGGCTTCCTGAGGATCAGAACAATATGGACCAAGAGATATTGATGAGTGATCCAAGAAACCAAGTCTGTCTACAGTAGAGTCACCCAATGACAACTGGTGCAGTGAAGGAGCTAGTCCGGTACCCAACCACTCCCGAGCAGTTTTCTTCTTCTTCTTGCAGACAAGAGAACAAAGAACTGAGGAGACTGGTAACTCCTCAATGGACCAGCAGAAAAGAAGCCTGAAATACAGGTAGGGGAGTCTATCCGAGTTGATAAACTTCCTGACAGAAAATCAAAGATTTTCAGGTTTAAAAAAAATGATAATCCCCAAAAGCATAATAGCCTGCCCCTAACACTTTAACTTCACATGAAATGTAGAAATTAAGTGGAAATACAATTTCTTGCATAGTTTTTCTACACAAGCATATACTGTAAAAAGCTCCCCAGCAATTCATGACAGTTTATAAAAAGCACTTTTTCTATCAAAATATATTTTCCACAGAATCATAAAATATATTTTCCACAGAAAATTAAGGTTTTCCACAGACAGGTACTTACATGTCCAGCCTTGAAGGATCACTAGTTGATTGTCAGTTCTACAAAGTCTACAGAGTCAGTTCACTTCAGTAACAAGGAAGGTCAGAAGGTTTTGTCATCAAAACTGGATTTTTATGCAGCTCTACCTGAGCATTTGACAGGTGGGGTGCAATGAAGCTGATCTGAAGTTTTGAATGCTGGTTGGTGGTCATATACTGGGCAGGTTATAACCACAAATAGCTTAGGCTACTGCAACAGTGATCTAATGCTGAACATTTTCATTTTCTTAATAATCATGAATCAGTGTCACTGAATGCAATGGAAGTCTTGGATACAGACACTGGTGTTGCCGTATAGATGGATTGGACTTTTATTTTTTTAATGTAAATAATGAGATGGTGCCCTGCGGGTTGAAAAATATAGAGAAAACTTTAATGGCTGAATAACTTTACAACATTTAAAGACATGTCTGTTTACAAAGCTGCCATGAAAGAAACGGACTCTGAGCATTTATGAACATTTTTCTTTGAATATAAGTTAGGATTCCTTAACAGAAAGACAGAATCCCTTACAGGTGAAAGGGGAGCAGCCACATAATTTGATTACTGCATAACTTGTGAACTTTCAAACTGATTAATGTTTTTAGATGAATCATTGACAAGTAGCCATACCAGACCCATTCTCCAGAGTAAGCATGGACTACCAGTGATTTTCCTGTTGAGAGAATAGAACCCCACCTCAAGCTACTGAGAAACTTCTCTTATTATGAAATTGTAAATAGGTGTTTGGTCATGAGATATTTTGCTAAGAAATTCTTAATTGATAATTTAGGCTGCCAGATGATTTTCAAAGTTATTTCTTAAAAAAAAAAAAAATAATAATAATGTCAAGGCAAATCTTTTCCATGAAGTAATGGACAAGCAGTGAGGTGCACAGTGTATTACTGTCTTACAGTATATATCGTCTTATGTTTTCTAGTCGCAACAGACTTGTTAATTATGTTACATGACTAAACCAGTTTGTGGCATACAGATTTTTCAACGGTTGCCTTCACAGCAGTCATAGAGACTATTTCACTTCAACAGGTATTAAAGGCACCTACTTCTACATTCCAGTCTGCCGATTCCTTTTTCATGTACTTTTGATGAAAGCATAATGGACAAGCCTTCTTTGCCTAGACATGTACCTGTCCTTTAGTGTGTCTTGGTGCCAAGAGCATTTACTAGGACAATAATAGCAGATGCACTCCTGTAACAACTGGGAAACAGATCTTTCCTTATCTAAATGACTGGCTGATAAGAATATGTTTTAAATCAACCTGCCTTGAAAATGTACATACCATCTTATCATGCTTCAGTTTGGATAGGTATGTTACACGAACAAGAGTTAAATGTAACTAAATGCATTTCTGCTGTATATTTCAGTTCAGAAAGGCTTGATCTGCCTTGATTCTCTTAGAGCACCTGACTATCAAGACTGGCCTTCTCTAAAACTGGTCCAAGACCTCAGCTCATTCTTAGGCTCTTCACCTGCTCAGTCTCCTATCATCACATCACAAACATGCTACCTTAGGTCCTGTAAAATATTCTCCTGATAAGCATATCATCTGCGCAGACTGCCAATGTCATGCTTTTCTGGATCAACAGTTAATGATATCACTGGTAGCAAGTCCCACTTCCTATAGAAGTTTCTACACACAGCCTCTTAAAAGTAATGTTGTGTGCTTTCTTCCAGAGCTGATAATCCATAAGGATGCCTCACCTTTTTGTGAGGGTTGAATCTCAAGACATCTATGCAAAAGCCGTGTGGAGTATTACAGTGACTAACTTCCACATCAGCAATTTGGGAATGAGACCAGCAGAAAATCTATTGCTTCACATTTTGAAGTGTCCTGTTGGTTTAAGAGTGATAATTTCATAAAATGATATTGTTATAAAGTCTTAGATTCAATGAAGTTGGAGAGGCTGGTGCTACTGAAGGTGACACAGAAAGTTACACACACACACACACATATATATATATATATATATATATATATATATATATATATATATATATATATATATATAGGTTCATAGGTTCATAGGTAGGTACTAGGCTATTGGCCCAAGGGCCTACGTAAGCCTAGCCAACAAGGTTCCCTGGCTTATGCCACCCAAGAAAGTTATTTTCCTGTGCCACACTGTCAAGCAGAGACATAGAAGTGATCCCCAGGGTATATTTCCTATTTCCCATCCACTCATCAAGATTTTTCTTGAAGAGTGCTAATGAAGAACTTTGCTTGACATAGAGGGGTAGCCTGTTCCAGAGTATGGGAAGTCTCTGGGACAGGAATCTATCCCTCCAGCATGTCCTGTTTATTGTGGTGACAAGGTTTCAGTCCCTAGAGCATGTAGCTTGGAGGGACTGGGATTTCTTTAGGTGTAGCATGTCCAAAAGCTCTGGGTTTGACATAGCTTTATATGTTAGGCAGAGATCACCTCGGAGTAGGCAATATGCTACAGGGTAAAGCTGGAGTTTTTTGAGATGGTCAGTGTAGGGCATTTGTTTGAGGCCAGTAATCCTCTTTGTGAGGTACTTCTGTGGCCTGTGTCTTGTGAAGTACATATATGTATATAAAACAACCACGTCCTTATCCAGCATCTCAGCGTGGTATACTGCTTGAATCCTCAATCTTCCAAGTGGATTAATGAGGCCACTAATATAATATCCTCAGATCCTAAAAGGACCTTGAATGTGAATGCGGAGAACCTTTTGAGCAGAGCTGATGGCAAAATGCTAGAATATTTAAAAAAGGTATTACATGAAAAATTAGCAGCTGTGGTAGATACCTCCCACCAAGACTACTCACAGGGAATGCTTTACAGTTTTCTGTCTGTATGCTTGGTTGAGCTAGTATTAGCCAGGATTGAGAAGGACAGGTCCAAGGTGGTGACCACAACTCTGTACTCATGCTGAAAACCATATTATACAACGACTCCCCATTAATATTCAAAAATGTGCATGCTGATTGGTCAGCGTGCACGTTGTAAATTCAAGTTATAGTAATGGAAAAAAGTCCGGTCGCCCAGACTTTTTCCATCACTATAAGTCTTACAGCAACACTGTCTCGCTATGTTAAATGAGTTTAACATAGCGAGACAGCTTTAAATAAAGCATCGGAGATTCTCCATTGCTTTTTTAAAGCTGTCTCGCTATGTTAAACCCATTTAACATAGAGAAACAGTTTGTAAAAAGCAACAGAGATCTTGGTTTCTCCGTTGCTTTTGCCCACAGCTCTGATGTACTGTGAAGGCATACGCATGTGCAGTACATCATAACTGCCGCAGAATACCAGACAGCTGTGGAAGGGCAACAAGGAGTCATTATACAATGCCATTATTTAAGAAAAGTAATTATTTTTTTTCTTAAATAATGTCATTATATAGCAATAACCACTTCTGGATGTGGGTAATGCTGGATTTACCCACGGTTGGCTTTGTTTGGCCAATCGGGGCTCGTGACCAAACCACACCAACTGTGGGTAAATCCAGCATTACCCACACCCAGGCATGGGTTATTGCTATATTCTTCCTGTTAGTGAATATGGCAGTCACAGTCTTGGGACTTTTCCCCTATATCTAACCCCTGAACCAAAAAGTCCCAAACATACTTATAAGCTCGTCATCAGGAAAATTAATGGGATGAATACTTGACAACAGGATGTATTTCCACAATCTCCAGTCTAAGTGAACCTATCATGTTAATGGAGCAGCAAAAGGGTTAACTTGGAAATGGTATAGCAAAATTTTCTATCTACCAATCAGGAACTCATGTAGACCCAGTAGTGGAAATCTGTGAGACTTTTTTAAACTGCCATACATTCTATTCATCAGAGTGGAAATGACTCCTTTTACAATGTTTGCATGGTGAACATGTCAGGGGAATTTTCTCAAGTCACTTTGTGAACACAGGCAGCCTGGTAGGGTACTGGGTTGGCTTTGGGTGACATACCTCTTAACTTCTCAAGGCAAGAAATCTGCACAAAGCCAAAAATAATGGTGGGACAAAGTCCCTAAAATAGGGATAAATTTTAAATATTACTCGTACAAACTTAGAAAGTTGATAAAATAACAGCTTTTGTATTATCATCCATTTTCTGAAGGGAATAAAATATAAAACTCAGGTGTGTATCATTATTTAGTGACTTCAGTTCTCAATTTGCATGAAAACCACAAATTTTATGAGGAACAGACCGAAAATATATGGCAAAAATCTGGGCATTCTGCAAAAGACTGAATAGTTGAGGTGTATGAATACAAGGCTTCACACCTGGCACTCATGTATATGCCTGTGCTCTAAAGACTTCATGTATGTCCTAAAACATTAGGATTTTCTTTCACATCATAGCAACTTTTTCTGAAATTTTCTACTGCTGTGTTTCCCAGTATACTTTAGAATTCTTATTACAAAACCTACCAATTTAATTGTCTCGTGACAAGTGTAAAACTAGATTTTAGCAGAAGTATGCAGTATTATCATTTTTATTATTTTAGTAGGAAATATCTGACTTTACATTAAGTATTGAAACCCTTTATAGTTAGCATTCAAAGACTTGACAGAAGATGATTATCTCAGGCAGTACAGGAACTGCCTCTGGCCCACCATTCCCTGAATATCTGTGAGAGATGTAAGTATATGCAGTATATTGAGGATGAACGTTCAGTGGCAGCCACCATCTTGGAAGCAGATACATTCACCTGAGCCTGTATACTCTTCTGAGACTACACCCTGTACCTTAATATATTACATACTTAAGAAAAAAATAAACTCATACTTGTTACACATTACACAGAGCTCTGATTAGCCACAGTGAATCACTGGAAAATGGCAGCAATGTGAGTCCACAATAAAAATAAAAATGTGGTTAAAAATGAATCAGACCAGACTAAACATCCCATAATGCAGACACAGTGAACTGACAACCTTAGAAACATCCTTTCCATTGGTAACTCCTCTTTGCATAAAATGTCACATTCCTCAGTGGACATGGCAAAGGGCAAATTACACAGTCATGCCTACCTCAGATCAAAATTATGAACAACTATTTTAAAAAGGATTAAGAAGAATTACAACAAGGTCACTGACCACAACAGAATGAACAATCTAAGGATCTCTCCCTTTTGGATATGTAAAAGGATGCGGTGTACTGAATATCCTAGCAACCCCCCCCCAAAAAAAAAAATCACAACTGCTGAGTGAAATATTCCCATTCCTCTGTAAGGCATTTGCACACCTATACAAAATGCTGGCTTTCAATCAGTGGCTAAGTGCTGAGTATCATAGATAAGGAATTTAATGGCTATCATCTTGGCGTGAGATGTGCAATCAGCAAGAATGCTTTGTAACGGATAAACTTCACCTCTCCTCTTGGGTAGTGCAAGAGCAGAGCATTACATTTCCCTTTCCATGGTGTATGTTTAGACTGTATTTAATAACTTTCAAATTTTAAAATAAAACATTTTAAATTTTCAAGACAGAAACGACAGAAGATGGCTTTGTAAAATGTTTGAATTATTACCAATGAGTAAGTAATCAGATGCGTTTCTGCATTTTGAGTATGAGGTTATATTAAAAGGGCCCTTGTTATATCAGGAGAAAGTGAATGAACCGTCAATGTACCATCCTGAAGGGGGATTTTGTCAAGGTATGGTATTTGTAACAAAAAACGAAGAGTTGTGAGTAGGGAACAGTGACTACACATTAACAAATAAAACTGTTGTAAGTTTATTAATGTTAATTGAGTGCTTTCATCAGTTTACAGCCATGACTTTGTCAGAATACAGAACACATGTCTTGTAGCACATTTAAAGTTCATATACTAAATCACATGCTTGTACTATGACCGATAAAAATGAAGAAATACATAATACCAGAGCCTGCCTTAAAAAAATCTCCTTTGCTTATAAAATATTAAGAAAACATTGTAAAAACATAAAAATAAATAATAAATAAATTGCCCCAGAATACATTAATCAATCCTTAAATCCTAAACCAGAAATTTTCAAATTAAATAAGAACACAATTTTAGCACACTAGATATTGATAAACAGTCATTAGGCCCAGGAAAAACATATGCATCATATGCATTAAGCCTGATTTGCCATACAACTTCTATAAATTTGATCAAGTCAGCCAAGAGAGCACCCCAAGGGTCTTCGACCACCCTGTCAAGTCCATAAGATAGGAAATTATGTGTGGAACTGTTAGATATATATTTGTTTAGGGAGTTATTGGTGTTTTTTTCTTTTTATATTATAAAGATGTTCATAAATACGGTCTTTAAATTTCTTTGGGGTCTTCTCCACATAGAAACAGGTACATTGTTGGCACCTGGCCAAGTTAATCAATCCTGTTATATTACAAGTGCAATATAAAGGAGTCTTTATAAAAAATATTGACCGTAATGCCCTCCTTCTCTGAAATAAAATTACATTGTGGGCAAAATCCACACTTGTAGGTCCCCATTTTCTTGGTGATAGATTTCAGAAGTGAATACCCACTCCTTTCAAATAGGTTTTTGATAGTTTCACCTCTTCTGTAGAGGCTCTTGCTGCCTCTATAATGCCATTTTTAAGCAAGGTTCAAATAACAAATTCACCAACATAACAGGAACAGGCAAGCAAAAACTGAGGGTAATGCTACTCAATGCTAGAAGTCTAAATCTCAAAATGCACTCACTCGAGGCACTCCTTAAAATGGAGAACATCGATATCTGTGCAGTGACTGAGACCTGGTTCAAGGCTCCAGAGAGCACCCCTGCACTACCAGGCTATAACTCATACCACACTTTTCGGCCATGTAACCTGGACCGAAACAACAAAGGCAGAGGTGTGTCCATATTCATTAAGGATATCCACACCTCCAGGCCAGTTGTTCAGCATAATGCATACGAGGTTATCCAAGTGTAACTAACTCTGGGCAAAACTGAAATCCAAATTGTAGCTTGCTACAGATCCCCCACCATGCCCCAAGATTCCCACTCCTCTTTTTCTGATGTACTGGAAAATATTAGGGGTCAACCAAACACCTTAATAATGGTCGACTTCAACTACTCCACCATTAACTGGGAAAACTACTTGTGTACCAACTCCTTAGCTCAACGCTTTCTGGAATTCATAAACACCAATGCCCTGGATCAACTTATCCACACCCCCACCAGGGGAAACAATATCCTAGACCTAGTAATTACCAACATGAGTGACTGGTGTTCCACACCTGAAGTCAACTCCTCGTTGGTCCGATCCGACCATAAGCTAATCACCCTTGATATCCACATCCGCCCCCACCCCCCATTAAGGAAACCATGGTAAAACATTTCTCCAAAGCCAACTTCATGCTTCTTAAGACAGAAGTGGTGAACTTCATGACACCCATTCAGATGGACAATACAGTTACAACTGCTGAATCCTACACAAATGCACTCTATAAGCACTTACACGAGTGCATGGATCGTGCTATCCCAAACAGAACCAAGACGCTATCCTCCAAAAAAAGGAAGCCAATCTGGTGGTCCCCTGCCATACACAAACTGTACAACCGAAGGAAGAAACTGATGCAAAAGAGAGTAAAATCCCATGAGTGGAGGAGGTCCCTGGTCAGCCTCAGTAAGAAGCTGAGATCCCTTATAAGATCCTCCAAAGCTAGCTACGAAAAGAAAACCACCACTAATTCTAAGGACAACCACAAAGCATTCTATAGCTATGTCAAGACTCTTGATGGCAACACCCAGATCTGCGCTGAGTTACAGCACAAAGGCATGAAAATTACAGAACCAACTGATATTGCCAACATCCTGGCAGATAGGTTCAGTGCTAACTTTACCCCCACTCACCCCTAAAGGGCCCATATCTATACAGGAAGAATGCAGAGTCCCTGTAATCACAACTATGCAGGTAAAAGCTGCACTCTCTAAAGCCAAAAACACAGCATCCATGGGACTGGACAACATCCCAGGCTGCGTTTTACACGAACTTCAGAACAAACTGGCTCCCCACTTAAGCACTATTTTCAATAATAGCCTTGCATCAGGCTTTGTGCCCACTGAATGGTGCACAGCAACAGTTATCCCACTCCACAAAGGGGGAGCCACCACTGATCCTGGGAACTATCGACCTATTAGCCTGACAAGCATGGTCTGCAAGGCCATGGAACGTATCATCATGGAACTCATAAACAAAGACATTGGTAACCTGTAAACTCTGGATCCCACCCAGTTCGGGTTTGTGAAAAGCAGATCATGCCTCCTGAACCTGATCGACTTCTGTGAGGCAGTCACCAAAGCCGTAGATGAGGGTAAGGTCGTTCAGACAGCCTATCTTGACCTCACCAAGGCTTTCAACACCATCCCTCATTTTGGAATTATAGCTAAACTCACTAATCTAGGTATAAATCCCTATGTAACAAGATGGGTTGCCAACTGGCTCACTGACAGAACCCACACTGTAAATGTTGCAGACTCCAAATTTGACCTCAAAGCAGTGACAAGTGGAGTACCACAGGGTTCCGTCCTGGAACCTCTCCTGTTTGGTATCTATTTCTCTGAAGTACAGGCTAACACAGAAGGCCTCTGGCTAATGAAGTTCACAGATGACTGCAAACTAGGAGCCATAGTCAAGTCCCCAAATGATGTGGACATCCTACAGAAGGGACACGCTGAGACAGATGCTTGGTGTCAGAGCCAGAGCCATGGCTCAAGCTCAGTGCCAAAAAGTGCAGTGTCATCCCCTTTGGTAAAAACTCTGTACCCATGAACTACCACATAGGCAGCAATCTACTTAACACCAAATGTGTGATAAGAGACCTTGGGACCCAGGTGGACAGTAGTCTCTCTTTTGATAGTCACATCGCCGCAGTAGTCAGGAAGTCCTTCTACATGGCACACCTCATCATAAAAGGTTGTCATCCAGGAAAAAAGAGGTTATTGTTTCCCTCTACTCGACACTCATTATACCCATTATAGAATACAACGCCCCTTTTGGAATGTACCTCAAAAAACATCTGCAGCAGCTGGAAAGGTCACAGAAGTACCTCACAAAGAGGATTACTGGCCTCAAACAAATGCCTACACTGACCACCTCAAAAAACTCCAGCTTTACTCCGTAGCATATAGGTGATCTCTGCCTAACATATAAAGCTATGTCAAACCCAGAGCTGTTGGACATGCAACACCTAAAGAAATCCCAATCCCTCCAAGCTACACGCTCTAGGGACCTAAACCTTGTCACCACAATAAACAGAACATACTGGAGGGATAGATTCCTGTCCCAGAGACTTCCCATACTCTGGAACAGGCTACCCATCTATGTCAAGCAAAGTTCTTCATTAGCACTCTTCAAGAAAAATCTTGATGAGTGGATGGGAAATATGAAATATACCCCGGGGATCACTTCTGTGTCTCTGCTCGACAGTGGCACAGGAAAATAAATTACTTGGGTGGCATAAGCCAGGGAACCATGTTGGCTAGGCTTACGTAGGCCCTTGGGCCAATAGCCTAGTACCTACCTATGAACCTATGAACCTATGAACATGGGGTCTAGTTCCAGTTTCAAAGCATGAGGAAACTCCCAAATCCTTTGCTAAAATTGTACTAATGTCCAAATGATCAACTGCAAAGGTGATGATAAAAGAATTAAGAAAAACTTGAAGGTCACATGTCTTCAGACTCATTATCAGTCTTTGGTCAGCTGAGACCTTATTGGAAGTTAAAAGGGGGTAAAAGACACCTTCCTTCCTTTTTAATGCCACTTCATAAATATTTTGTGAGTTAGTTTGCAGGGGACCCTTACTTGAAATCTGTTAGAGTATTACATTCACTGTTGAATAGTAGTATAACTCATTACTGAAAATCATTCTGGATGCTCTTACAGATTGCCCTTTTATTGGGCTTCTTTTTTGATGGGCAGGGTGGCAACTTGAATAATAAAGTAACAGATTTGAATATGGGGTTTTCCTGTAAATATTGCTAACAAACCTCTTGTTTCCAATGTCCTTACTTTTTTCTACATCCAAGTAATTGATCTTGCTGGGGTCAAAAGTAAAAGTAAATCTCAAAAAAGATGTTATGGAATTAATATACTTAATGAACTCATGGATATCCTCAGTGGTTTTTTTCCAGGCAATACATACATCATCCAGAAACTGAGTATAAATAGCCCAAGGGTGAAAATGATTAAGTACAATTTTTTTCTCACATTGGATCATAATAATGTTTACAAAAATGGGGGCACATACACCCCATAGCCACTCCCTTAGTGTGTAGAAAATATTGTCCTTTCAAAAAAAAGAAATAGTTTTTTTTAAATGATTTATATCAAGGATTTTGATTTCATATGATGAAAGGTTGGTGGATTCAATTAAAAATTTGTGAAACCATTCCAATTCCACATTGCGGAGAATGACTTTAAATAAATTCACTATATCAATGGTAAGAAAAACGATGCCATCCAAAACACCTACCTCTCTAAGCTTAACCAAAAAGTCCCACGAATTTCTACACAAGTCTGTAAAGGGATCAAGTACATTCTTGAGGGTTAAATCTATATGCGTGGCAAGTGGATGAATTTTAAATTTGCCAGCATTAAAAATTGGTCTCATTGGGGGATCGTCCAAACACTTGTGTATCTTTGGGATTCCAAAAATCATAGGTACCAAAGGGTAATGAGCATTCAAAAAAATAAAAGGTCACGATTATGTCCTTGATCAAATAGGTCATTTAACAAACAATTTTCATATAAGAAATATTAATACTATTGATATTATTATTCTATTATTAAGTATTATTAACTATTGGATATTATTGATAAATGATTCTTGCATAACAAATAATTTAAAAATGCATTAATTTGTTGACATAATCAGCTTTGTACATAACAACCAACCCCACCCTTGGCAGGCTTCATCACTCTTAAATCCCTGTTCTGACTCAATTCTGTAAGTAGTCAGTGCTCACTAGTAGTTAAATTAGAAGAGCGGTTCTCAATATTTGTGTCAAGCATTGCCCTAAAATCAAACTTGCATAGCTTTTCAAATAAAGTCAAAGAAGGGTGTAGTGGGGGGGTAGATAAACTTTACCTATGGAGACCACTAGTCACTGCTTGCATTTCGTGTTCACCAAAAATTAATTTAAAGTTAAGCTTCCTTAAAAATATTTTTAAATCAATGAGTAGTTCCTCTATTTTGGAAATAGTTAAAGGGAGAAAAGTAAAACATTTTGCTTGTAAGTTAACATTTTCACTTTCAAAAGAATAATCAGTGAATTTAAAAATTTTAAAGTCTCTATTCACATTAGTTACAGTTGTTAGTCCACTCATTTCAAATTAGTATTGGTCAAAATCAAAGAGTTCATTATCGCCCTCTCCTGTTGTAAATCATGCATGGTTGGTTCTGCTGGTGATAGGCATCTGGGTCCAACAATGATCCTCCCAATTCTATGTCCTCTGTTAAAGTCTTAAAGGGGGCTGCTCTAAAGGGGGGGATCGACAGCTGCTTCATCATTTGGACTAAAATGGTTGCCCACAAATTCAGTTCCCTCATTATCAGTCCCTGTTTAGGGTAAGCAGTCCCATTTAAATATGCAGGTCTATATTATATATTCGAATGCTTAAAAGTTCGAATCACTAAAGATCGAACTTTAGTGATCGAATGTTTAAATGTTCAAATATATTAAAAAATAAAAAAAAAAAACAAAAAGAAGAAAAACTAAAGGGTGTAAGCAGGGGGCAAGACTTCCTGCACCCCCCACACCCCCTGCTACTTAAATATATCAACTTTAAGATCATGCTACAGTGTAGGAAATAGGAAATTTTCCATTTCTGCACTGTAGCACACTAAAGTGCGATCTCGGAGTTGGTATATTTAAGTAGCGGGGGTGTGGGGGTGCAGGGGGGCTTACCCCCCCTGCTTAAACCCTTTAGTTTTTCTTTTTTTTTAAAATATTGTTTTTTAATATATTCGAACAATTAAAGGTTCAATCACTAAAGTTCAATCTTTAGTGATTCGAACTTTTAAGCCTTTGAATATATAATATAGACCCAAATATTCTAGGCGGTCTCTTTCAAACTTTTTTTTTCTTTCTGAGCTTTGATATTCAAAGATGTTTTGTCAACTTATATAAAATAAAAATGTTATTGTATTGTTCTGCAACCTTATTAAATAACAAGTCAGTAGTTATACATTTGTTCAAATCTGTGATTTCACTTATCGGCTGATACATCATTTTTTTGTTGTATTTCATCAGCAGTTTCATAAGTGCACATCCTTGATGGTGGAATAAATTAAGCAAGTCCTTATGCAGGTCTGAGTTAACCACCAAACCAGTGGAGAACTTCTAACTTCTCAGACCTTTGTGTACCCATCTCAGCTTAATACATTCGTAAAAGTAACTGGTTTTGATTTGCATTCCCTACTCAGAACAGTTTGGCTTTTGGTTGATCATTTATATTTTGTCAGTTCTGTGGTGTATTTGTACTAAGTTAAGTACAAATAACAGGGAAAGATACAAAATTGTCACTGAAAGGGTGCCCTACCTAGAGCACAGGGATACCTGTAGCACAAGGCACAGCAATATGAGTTTTCCACACTAAGTAAGGCAATGTCTCTCTAAATATGCGCACATCTTATTCATTCATGCTTTTCACGATAATGGTTTCCACTGCAGATTATCTATACTACTGTATGACACATATAAAAGCCTATATGTTGTACAGAACTGTACCTTGAAGTGCTAAATGTGTCTGAATAATGGTTCACAACAAGGCTGCAAACTAAGCAGCAGAGATTATGTTCCTCTATGATAAGCCATTCAGAAAATGAGTCTCATTTCCATGCCTTATTTCATATTTCAGTGTATCATGGAGATTTGTACCTCCTTGTGTTCATTAACCACCTAATCTAACATTACCACATTCATATGTATAATGCTACATATGGCCTGTGCGGTTCTATGACCTGTGATAGATTTTGGCAATAGACAGGTCTATTAAGTTGACATGTCAGTTGATGTGCTACTGGTTGATAACATGTAGACTGCTAAACACTGAAACCACCAAGGCAATACAAAAAACTACAGTGACATTGAGGTATTTCTGTCTGTTTCATGACTAATGAATACACTGAAATTAAACAAAACTACTTTTTGTAAGATGCAGATTAACTGAAAAAAACACTTTCATTGAAATGTAACATTCTCATCTGCTATTAACTCTGATTAAATATGCAACAGTAATTAAAAAAAAACAACAAGAAAAGTAGTTCTACAAACTCCAAAGCAATTTAAGCACACACACACACACACACACACACACACACACACACACACACACACGCACACGCACACGCACACGCACACACACACACACACACACTACAAGCATTCTTCTACTAGTGATATCCTGCTACCAAAAAAAAAAAATACTTGCTGATTCTTAAGATCTGTCTGAAACCTACAGCCAGTTTAGCACACCAACATTCATATCACAGCTTCTCTGTTTTCTGTAATATTGGTCAGTATAATAGTCTTACAAATACAGTCATGCATCTCATGTAGAGATGCAAAGATCAGTGACAAGCTTCATAACAGCATGATTAAATCAACATAAAACCAGTGGGAGTTCTGTGCTGGGTGCTAGCAGATGTGGCTGCTTTCCACTGCTTTGTACTGGACATATAATATCTAAGCTATTTAATGGGTTAGCAATCTTATATAACTATAGTATCACTTACGCTAAAAATGCAATTTGTCCCTGTAAAGAATAGCAACATTTATTTATTTATTTATTTTATTTTACATTTGTTGACAGGGCTAGTCTAGCTGGATACATGTCCATTTTCAGTAGAGGCCCGGGGAGAAAAGCTCCACAAAAAAGACAGTAATATAGAACAACACTTATTTTACAAATGGAAAAGTAGTACATAAACTGTTTCATAAGCATAACCAAGAAAATACAATAGGTGAAAAAAAAGATTGCTGTTTTTTTTTTATTTTTTTTTTTTTTTTTTTTTTTTTTTTTTTGTTAGTGGAATTGATAAATAGAGAGTAGAAAAACAATAGAACTGTAGAAACCTAGTAAAGATTTGAATGACTAAGATAAGTTAGAGGGAATAAAAAGTTTAGTCAGGGTTAGTACAAGGACAGAGCCACTGGGAATTAAGCAACATTTTTAGATGCTTATTGAAAGTGGTAAAGAAGTAATTGCAGTAAGTTTGCTTGGAAGCTTGTTCCAGATAGGTCCATTACAGTTGGAGAACAAACAGTCCCCAGCTTTGTTGTTGGATTTATAGGAGGCAGCTAGTAGCTTGGTGGCAGAGCGCAAGGAAGAGAGATTTTTATAAGGAGTAATAAGGGTACTAAGTATTGTGGTATTAGAAGGCTGATAGAAGATTTTGTGGGTGATAGTTAGTTGCTGTAGTCGTATTTGATTTTGTAATTCCAGCCAGCCTAGTTGTTTAAGATTAGAGCAATGATGGGTGCAAAAAGGGGCTCCCGTCGCAAATCTGGCTATATTGTTATATGAAGTTGCTAGTTTATTGAAATTAGATTTAGATATGTTTGTAAAAATCGGTGAGGCATAAAGAAGGGTAGAGAGTAGGTGCGTTTGTGCGATAGTGCTTCTGGCTGAGGCAGTAAGGAAGGGTTTAAGCCTATAGAGAGATCCAAGTTTTCTATTGACTGACTTGATGGTTAAGTTAATATGTGAATCAAAGTTGAGATTGTGGTCTATTGTAACACCTAGAAGTTTGGTAGTAGAGTCAGGGGATATTATTGTGCCATTGTTAGAAGTTATATTGAAGGTAAAAGAAGATGACTTCTGTGATGGTGTGAAAAGCAATAATTTAGTCTTTTTGGGATTCAGTAAGAGGCAATATTGATAGAACCAGTTTTCGGCTGCTGTGAAGACTTTTTGTGTAGTAGTTTGAAGCTCAACTGGGGAGGATGCTGAACATATCAGTGTTGAGTCATTGGCATATTGAATACAGATGGATTGTGAAAGGGACTTATTTAGGTTGTTAATAAAAATAGAAAAGAGGAGAGGTCCCAGTATTGAGCCTTGTGGCACTCCTATTTTGATGGGAAGAAGAGATGATATGTGATTTTCCCAAAAAACTGCTTGCTGTCCATTTTCTAAGTAGGAATTAAACCACTGGATAGCCTGAGTATCCAAAGCAAAAGATTTAAGGATGTTTAGTAAGAGAGTATGGTTGACCATATCAAAGGCCTTAGAGAGGTCTAAGAATAGAACTGAGGACAGCAAGTTATTATTCCGATTTTTATTAATATGGTCAGTGAATGACAAGAGTGCAGTAGTAGTGCTGTGATAAGGTCTAAAACCATGTTGGCAGTCTGCTAGGAGATTGTTTTGGAGAAGATGGTCATGTAATTGCTGATGTACACATATTTCCATGATTTTAGCTAATAGACAAAGTAAGGCTATGAGATGGAAGTTGGAGACCTCGTTAGCATTACCACCCTTATGAAGTGGAATGATATGAGAAACTTTCCAGAGGGTTGGGATAAAGCCGTCAGTTATGGTTTGATTAATTAAAATGGAGACAGGAAAGGCAAGTACTTTGGCTGCAATTTGTAGGTACTCAGCTGGGAGGAGGTCAGCTGAGTGGATACAAGGTTTAAGTTTCGTAAGTAGGGTATAGATGAGATCTGTCGAGACTGGTTGCAGTTTGAAAAGGGGGGATTTTTGTTAAGGGAATAAGGTGCTTGTGTGGACTGAGGAGATAAGGTTGAAGCTAGGGAAGTGACAGTGTCTGAGAAAAATTTGTTGAAAGTATCAGCAATTTGGTTAGGTGTATTCTGAGTAAGGTTAGAAGGAGTAGGTGTTTTAGAATTACCTGGATGTAGTAGTTTGTTGAAACCTGCCCAGAATTTCTGAGGGTTTTGGCATTGTGTGTGTGTTGGAATTTCCAATAATATTTTTTTTTATCAAGGAATATTAGTTTCTTTGTTTCATTTCTAAGTTGTTTAAAGGTTTGGTGGTCAGAAGGGTTTTTAGTGCTACGCCATTTGTCCCAAGTTCTATTTCTAAGTAACATTTTTTGTTTGGTCTCTTTGGATAGACAAGGAGTAGGTTTAGCTTTATTTTTAATTAATCTAGTGGGGGCATGGTGGTTGAGAATTTGAAGGAATTTGCTGTTAAAATATAAAACTGCCTCATCAAGAGGTAAGTATTTTAGGGGAGACCAATTACAAGCTTTGAGTTCTAATTGGAAGTTAGTTTGGTTGAAACTGGTTTTGTTCCTGGTAGTTCTGAATTGTGTATTATTGGAGATAGGGCTTTTTTGTCTGGTGATAAAAGTAGTTAGATAGTCACTGATATTGTCAGGTAGTGTGCCTGTGATATAAGTCATAGGGTTGCTATTGACTAGAATCCAGTCCAGGGTGCTCTGTTTGGAGCTGGTTTTGTTTATTCGAGTGGGGACGGTAATGGTTTGATTAAAGCCATAGAGGTTTATGTGAGAAGTAGGATTTTGGGAAATACAACAATTCCAATCAATATTAAAGTCTCCTAGTAGTATAGTTTCCTGAGGGAAGGAGGTTGAGAGCCAGCTCAGTATGTTTTCAAGGGTATTAATATTGTTACCTGGGGGGATGTAACAGCAAATTATATAAATTGATTTATTTGTATTAATTTGTAGTTTGGTGATTAAGATGTCACTATTACTTTGTGAGGGTGGTTTGGTATCTAGTAGGGTAATGAGTAATTCAGTTTTGTAAAGTATAGCTACACCTCCACCCTTTTTGATGCTAGTGCTAATTCGTGCACTAGATCGGTACTTCTTAGATAAGTAGTCTTTATCCGGGTATTAGCCATGAAGTTCATATATACACTGCCATTTGCTGAGCCCTTTAAAGGCAGTTATAGGCCTATCATTCAGACCAGTCTTATATGCAAAGCCATGTAACATATCATGGCAGAACTCATTAACGCATACACAGGTAACTTAACTGATTAAGATTACAATCAATTTGGTTTTGTGAAGGGCAGGTCCTGTGACTTGAACAGGGTAAACTTCTTTGAAAAGGTTACAGAGGCTGCAAAAGTGATCTCTCAGTGAAAACTGCTTATCTCAATCTGTCCAAGCCTTTTAGAATTATTTCCCCTTGCTGGTATTGTTAAAAAAAGATGTGATGTCCATGCCCTGGCCCAGCAATCAAGGAGCCTCAATCCTCACCACTAAAACCAGTGTGGGGCATCTCATATATGAGGAAAGGATAAGAAATACACACAGTAAAGTATAATTTCCCTTAAGAGCACACAGATCACAGTCAGTCCGCTCCCTTGCTCTCCAGGTCCTCAATAAAGACTCCCCACTGGCACAGCTATAGGGTCCATATCTCAGCCTAGTGGGCAAGCTAAAACCTCCAACACCCTCTCTGTCCAACCAGTGCTTCGTGTCCCTGCCCAAGTAGTTGACACACACACAAACACACACACCCACATACACACACACACACACACACACACACACACACACACACACACACACACACACACACACACACACACACATACACACTTTGAGAAGAGTTTATACAACCACACAGACACTCCTGGGAAAGGCTGGCACAGGTTCTCCAGCTATGCCCCTTTTACCCAGACTATACAGTAGAAACACTGCCATCACCCAGCTAATAGTTATCAGCTACTCAAAGGCCCTTAAAAGGGTGTCAAATTATTACTGTACAATATTATTATTCAATTGGTAGTATAACTAAACAGTCAAGGCTTATTAGAGTGACTTGGTACAGGATCACTATATACATGCAATGTACTGTTAGAGCTTAACTTATCTCTACACAATACAGCCACAGTTAAAAGGGTTTAAAATATGTAATAATAAATAATTAAAAACACAAGACAATACTTTTTACTACACAGTGCTAGTCAAGAGTTCAGAGATCACATAGAAATACTTAAAATAATTCAGTAGTACAGTTCTGACATCACAGAAAAACACTTAGTCTAATTTTTCTACTTTCTAACAATTTCTAACAGAAAACACAAGTCTAAGATAAACTTACATATATAGCAAGACAGTGCTGGTGAGTTGGATAGTTAAGACAAAAAATGCTTAATGCTCTCTGATTCTGTCTATTTAAATTGATATTATAGCCCTGATTCCCATTACATCATTCTTCACACTTTCCTGGGATTGCCAGGCTAACAGGCTACATTCTTTAGTAAGCTCACACCAGGTCAGGAAGCAAAGCCATTAAGGACATTTATGCATGCAAATTCTGGCCATTAAATATGTCCTTAAAACAATAGCAAGAATTCCTTCACCTAGACAGGCCAGAGCCAACTTTAAAGATCAAAGACATTCATAAAATGCTTGACTTAGCTTCCTTACAGCAGAGTGCACTTGTTGTTACATTATTTTCCAGTTCCACGTGTAACACTATTTTTACCATTTAAGACAACAAGCCTGTGGTTTACATTAATATTTACAAATGACAGAATTATCTATAAAATTCTATCTAGCTAGGCTGGCAGCCTTCACAACATAGATAAACGTAAAGTAAACCCTGGTTTTATCTGCTGGATTGCACATTGGATATCCATCAAATCACAGGTTGTGAAAATTGCTGATACCCTCTCTGAATTAAAAATTGTAACTATTGTGGTACAACAGGGATCAGTGCTGCATGCCATCCTTTTATTTCGGAGATGTCCAGTCCAATATCCCAGAAGTGTGGGTGTCAAATTTGCTGATGACTACAACCCCCCCCATACACACACACATATACTTATGCATATTAATGCATCACACACACACACACACACACACACACACACACACACACACACACACACACACACACACACACACATGCTCATGCTCTTTGCCATGAGTCTGTCTTGTAGCTTCTGTTGAAAAATCTTATCCTTTGAGTAAGATGACCATTCATCCCAGAATCTAATAATGGACACATGTATATATGATTGGCTTGTAATGTGCTTCATTATGTAAGTAAGACACTATCCCATGAGTAGAGTGACTTGCCATTTCAGTGTGAAGTACTATCCAGCAAAGAAATACTGTTTTAGCATATTTAAGTCATACAAAAACATGTTACTTTTTAGCTGAAAACTAGTTATTTAAGATGTAGTGCACCGAGTAGGTGAAGCACAAGGCTTTAGTTTGTTATTAGCCTTTCTCTCCTTTTAGCAGATTATTAAGGAGAAATTTGTTTCTGAATTTGGAAAGTGTCTTTTTCTCCATGTCTTCCAAACATCTACAGTGGTACAAATGTATATAAGTGAGAAGAACAATGCTTGCTGTATATTTTCATTATGTATATTAATTCTGAAAAGCAGTCAGTGGAAAACCAAAATGATTAGTTGTTTTGTAATAATAAAGCAGTCACGCTTTTTTTTTTTTTGCTATCACCCATGAGTAGTGCATGTTTAATAGTACATGGAATTATAGTTTTAACTGTAGATATTAGAAGTACAATTTTAGAAGGTTTCTGAACAAATGAAACACACCTCCTGAAGTATAACTTTCCGCTACATTTTAAAATACCATTCTGTATGTTTTTAGTAGGCATGCAGGGTAATTTGATTTTCTTACTTTAAGCTGTACATGTAGTTAACTTCTGGAATCTGAGGCTTACTGTAGGCACATCTAGAGCAGATGGCTTCACCTCATGAGAAACATAAATTCCTCATTCCCAGAAGCATTTCTTTTAACTTACATAAGCCCTTTAGTCTATAATCTAATCAGTGCTGTTGCCTAGATGAAATGCAAGAGCTCAGTTGTATCCATAGAGGATAAGAGAATGTTACGCAGGACTGCCAATTTAAAGGGTGTTGTTGCTGCAATAAATATGAGAACTAGCTATTTCATTCACACTAACCTTGCTTTGCACCCAGTTGATCTGTATAGTAGAATGCTGAAATTATCTTTCTAGGAACTACAGATTTAACTGCATTCAGTATGTCTTTATACACTTAGCAAATGATAGCAAAAGTTAATTTTTTTACTTGTGGACAGATTTACTGATATCAAAATTAGAAGCCATTTTCTTTCTCCAAAGTCTGTTTTTTTTTTTTTGTTTTCACTTCCACAAGCATAAGCGAGACTTTACAACAAGCACTGATTCTTCTCTTTTGTGTATATTAGCACTACAGAAGATTTTCAGATGATATAGAAGCAAAGTAAATTTCATAAAACAGAAAACACTGAAAATGTCCTTAACAAACTGCAATATCTGGAGAAAGGCTTATAAAAAGGAATTCACTGGTTTGTATCAATTAACTATGTTAAATAACTCTTTCATATATAAAAATAAGAAAATGCATTGAAAATTCTATCCTTTAGTTTAGCTCATATTATCTTGAGTGATTTTTTTCTCCTTGCAGTGTCAAATTAATTTTTCATACACAGAAAGCTAACAGTGATTTTTAATTAGCCTGTTTGCATCTCATATTGTTTCAGTAAGGAATCTGTCTTAGGCTGTGTGGCCTAGGCTAGACATGCAATCCTCTGTAGTTTTTAATATCATTAGCAGTTGCAGTGAAAAAGGTGTACTGTAGGGTTATTCTGGGATAAACAGATAAGTACTGTCTCTTTTAGAGAACTGTTGCTTTTAGTCATGTAACTGAAGACAGGCTGAAAATAAAATAAATAGTTCATGTCTTAACATTTTTAAAGTAAAAACTGTCAGCCACAAATGAATGGAGTTGCTAGACTAAACAGATAATTTGGACACCTTGAGAAGATTAGAAGAGAAGGTCTAGTAATTATTTTAGGACTACTGATTTGACTACTTAATAAAACCATATTTATCAATCATGTTTTGAAGAAGGTTTAAATCCACCATGACAAGAGTTTCATAACAGCTTCCAGTTAACCCAAACTAGGTTCATTCAGTTAAGAAAAAGGGACAGTCTCACGTGTCAAGAGTCACATTACTGTTACTGTATATAAATGATGAAAAAAAATTGTATTATGTCTGCAATGTGTCATATAAAGAGAATAGAAACTTCATTTTAGGAAAATGTTAAAAACGTATGAATTACAAAATCATACCACTACAGCAGTCTGCTTGATGGCCATTTTGTTGTATATGAAATTGATATATACCACAAAACACTTAAAGAATGAGTCTGATGTATTAGTATAGTACTGGACATTAAGATATAATGGTGTTTTTTCGAGGTTTAGGATGGAGATGCAGTATTTAATTCTTGTAGACTCCATCAGAATGAAAAGGCCAGTTTCACTGAAGAATCCAGTATGAATATGCCTATCTGTTTTAACTGGCATACAGTTACTCAAAACAAAAATAGGTAAAACCTTGGGAGGTCACTATTTAAAGCTGCAACACTCCTATAGTCACAAAACACTAAAATAATTTTCTCTCTCTGCTGCGTGACGTGGGTGTAACTCCCCAATCCCTCAGGGATTACAGAAACTCAGAGAAGAAGGAAAAAGAAAGGAAAACCAAACACACTTCTATGAGTTTACATTCCATGACAGGGAAGCCAAAGATTTTTCAAGTTTGACATTCTGAATGTCAGTCAACTATTCAGTGAAAAACAACAGAGCTCCCTTTCCTGATGATGACATAGAATCTTGCTTATGCTATGATGCCCATTACAATCCAGTCACATAATCATGTATGTTGTTCAACAATACTGATTAAGAATTAAAATCGACTTACCTCTAAGATGTTAAATTGTGTGTATGTGTGTGTGTGCGCGCGCGTGTGTGCGTGTGTGTGCGTGTGTGTGTGTCCCTGTGTGTGTGTGTATGTGTGTGTGTGTGTGTGTTTGTGTGTGTGTGTGTGTGTGTGTGTGCTATGTGTGTGTGTGCATGTGTGTGCGTGTGTGTATGTGTCTGTGTGTGAGTGTGTGTGTGTGTGTGGATGTGCATGACATGGGCATGTCATTTTGACTGTGGCAAAATTATAGAACTGCATATTGCTGTTCAACCCAAAGTTCTGTTTAACCTAATTCTGTCCTATTGGTTAAACAATCAACCAGGACAGAGGTCACATGTCAGCCACATTCATCAATTTACATCTGACCACTACAGTATGGTCACATCTGACCATACTGTAATGATCAAAAAACATCAGTATATCATAACATGCAGGTAGTAGTTCAACAAGTTGTTTTTCTCATATATAATCTCTAAAATGTTTCAGCCTTCTTATGGCTTCATCAGCACAGCACAAGTGGACTGTTTGGCTTATGCTGTGCTGATGAAGCCATAAGAAGGCTGAAACATTCATATCCACATCTAGTAATGTTTGGCTTTATTGGCTTGAATTTGTCTGTAACAGACTTAGAAAAAAGTCATGGGCATTCAGAACTGCTATACAGCTGAAACACCTGATGTCCTTAAAGGAACATTTGTATATTTATTTATTTATTTATTTATTTATTTGACATTTGTTTACCGGGGTGTTCTAACTGGGTCTACAGAACCCATTTTAAGCAAAAGCCCAGGGAGAAAAGCTCCACATACAGTACAGTACAAATACAGTATAATCCAATACAATAAAGATTACATTAGAAATACTATACAAAAAGTAAGTTGAAAGAACAATCTGCTGCAAGATGTTGTAATATACTACTACACATCTAAGCAGTTCTATACAGTTAAAACATTACAGATGATACTAGTCACTTTCATCATACATGATGTAGAAATAGCAGCCAGAAAGTTAGTGATGCAGACATATAGCAAGAGAGAGAGAGAGAGAGAGTTAAGAAGAATAGAAGCAATAAAGTCTGAGCAACAGCTTAACAATACAGTATAGAAGCAGAGAAGGAGTTAGAAGAGCTTTAGGATCCTGCAGTCTGTGAGGGATTAAAATGTGAGAGAAGTAGAAGACCTGAGCATTAGGCAGGCTTTATGCAGGAG
Source organism: Protopterus annectens (assembly GCF_019279795.1). NCBI lineage: Eukaryota > Metazoa > Chordata > Ceratodontiformes > Protopteridae > Protopterus > Protopterus annectens. Next base: position 1,311,049,647 of record NC_056739.1, read on the forward strand.
CAGAGCCATGTATTTTTGAGATGATTTTTTAAAGAGGGTTTTAAATGGGTTAGACCAGGAATAAACCTGGTAGCTAGAGGTAGTGAATTCCAATGTATAGAGACAGAGTATGAATACAGAGAGTGACCAGATTTTCTTGTGGGTTTTGAGATAGCTAAGAGATTTTTGTCTTCTGATCATAGGGAATGATTTGGTGTGTAAGGTGTGACTAGACTGGCTAGTGCAGGGCAGGCAGTAGGCTTAAAATAGGGTTGTGCAAGGTGGATAGCTGAATAAAGGCAAGTTGGTTAGGTAGTTCAAGCCAGTTTAATTCTAAGAGTGGTTTACAGTGGTGTGTGTGATGTTTAGAGTTTGTGTCAAACTTTGCAACTTTGTTGTAGCACTGTTTCAACTTTCTTAGGGTAGAATTTTGTAAGTTAGTTAAGATAGATGCACCATATAGAAGAAAGAGAAGTAAAATGTTTTTGCAAGGGAATTTTTGGTTGCTGCAGTAGAAACATGTTTGTTTCTATACAAACGTTCCATTTTTTTATGAGTTTTCTTTATATTTTCCTGTATATGGGGGTCAAATCAAAGTTTATTGTCAATGATAACATCTAGTAGTTTGGTTTCCTGCACTATTTCTATTGCAGTGTTGTCAGATGCAAGGATGTTGAAATGATCAGTGACAAGGGAGGTGTTTTTGGGATGAAAGAGTACTAGTTTTGTCTTCTTTGGATTAAGAAAGAGTTGGGCATTTCTTAGCCAGGATTCAACTGCTGTAAAGGACTGTTGAGTTTTTCAGAGTAGTTGTGGTAGTGATTGAGCAGTGCAGATTATGGTGGAATCATCATATTGAATGAGGGTCCCAGGGTGAGGCAGTGTGAAAGTTGTTTGTGAAAATGTTGAAGAGTAGGTGTCCTAGGATGGAGCCTTGGGGACTCCAGTAGGGTTGTGGAGAAAGGGTGGGAGTTTGTTGGACCATTTCACTGCTTGTTTACGATACTTGAGGCAGCTCTGAAACCATTTTACTGTGTTATGTGAGAAGCCTAAGCTAGACAGTATGTTCAAAAGTAATGGATGAAACACTCTGTCAAAGGCCTTGGAGATATCAAGGAATACTGAGGCTATATAGCATCTTGTATCTCTGGTCTTGTTTATAGTGTCTGTAAAAGATAATAGGGCTGTCGATGTGCTGTGGCTAGGTCAGAAGCCATGTTGGGTTTTGGTTAAAACACTGTTTTGCAATAGAGATTGCATTACTTGCTGATGGATACCTCTCTTGAGAATTTTGGATATGGGTGACAAGATGGATATAGGACAGAAATTGGATTGATCAAAAGAGTTGCCTCCTTTGTGGATGGGGGTGATGTGAGATTGTTTCCATATGGTAGGTACTTCTGATTTGGATAAAGACCTATTTATAAGGATACTGATTTGGTAGGCAACTGAGTTAGCAGCCATTTTGAGGTAGTATGAGGGAAAATTGTCAGCTGAAGTAGAGCAGGGTTTTAGTTTTTGTAGCAGTTTCTTAATGGTGTCAGTAGGTATGGGCTGAAATGAGAATGGGGTTTGTATGACATTTTGTTGAGTATGGGGGTTAGTACAGGGTTAAAAGTAGTTGATGGCCTGGGGTCGGTGTCTGAATAGGTTGAAGGGTGTGGGGGGGGTCCAGCATAAGTAGTGTTAGTAGGTCTGAAATTGATTTTATGAAGTGCTTGTTAAAGTTTTCGGCTATTTGTGATGGAGGAGTATCAGGTGATAGAATGTGCTCTACATTTCTTCCAGGGTTAAGTAGAGAAGATATGGAGTGCCAAAATTTACTGGGGTTGATTTTATGTTGGAAATGAATTTGGGAATAATATGACTTCTTATCTCTGTTGATTAGTTTTGTCACTCTGTTAGTAGTGCTTTGAAATTAACATGATTTTGTTCATTTTTTTTTGTTTCCAGGTTGACCAGGCTAGGTCCCTTTGCTTCATCAGGTGTTTACATTCCTTAGAGAGTCATGGTGCTGAGTTCGTTTTGATTCTTTTCATACGAATGGGCGCTAGTGTATGAAGTATGTGAAGGAAGGTGTTATTAAAGTATAGTACAACATCATTAAGGGGTAGTTGTTTAAGGGGTGTCCAGTCTATTTCCTGTAGTAATTGTTGACTTTATGCTGACAAAAATTGAGTTCCTGGGAGGCGGAGCCTAGATGGGTAACTGAGAGCAGTGAATTTAGAGAGCTCCATAAACTAGTATAATAATATAGGAAAATTTTATTATTTTCAAGTTTAAAACATCAGAAATCTATAGATAATCTACTAAACTACATAAATATCAATTTTGGTGGAGATATACAAAAAATTTCCTGTCAAGTAACTTGGAGATATATTGAGTCACTAAATATGAACAACTCAAGGAATTCTCATCCAGATGCTGCTTTGAAAAAAAGAACTGCAATTGATGACATCTACCTTACAGGAACTATCTTTGAAGATGGATAGCTTTAAAATGGCTTAGAAAATTAAATTCTCAAATCAGACTGATAGTCTTAAGGAACTATTAGAGCAACACCATACAAAAATAACAAATATAGAGACTTCTCTAAATGACTTTGAAGGGAGACTCAAAGAGGAAGAATTCCAAATAGAATTTCTGCTTAAACAGAATACATGGCTGCTTAACAAAAATAGATGACTTAGAAAACAGGGAAAGGAGAAACAACATAAGGATCTTTGGTCTGCCTGAAAACACTGAAGGAGAAGACATTATTTCATTTTTAACAATCTGGATTCCTGAATTTTTAGATTTGAAAGAAGGATTTTCATTTGGGATTGAAAGGGCACATAGAACACTGAGGAAACCTGCTTCTAACTCAACATATAATCCACCTAGATCCATAGTTATAAAATTTCTTTCATTTCTGGACAAGGAAATAATATTAAAATCTGCTTGGAGAAAATCACCCTTAAAATACAATCAAAGCCTGATAAGGTTTGGCAATGATTATTCTTCCAGAATACTAGAACAAAGGAAAAAAAAGTCTGGCCAATAATAAAACTGATGAAACAAAACAACATTAAAACACAGCTGGCCTTTCTAGCCAAGATAAAAATACTTTTTACCAATGAGATAAGAACCTTTAATGACTTAGAAGAAGCTCCTATATTCATCAAAAGCAACAACAGAGTGTCTATCCCAGAATAAATAAGACTAAAAGAAACAAATCCTTAGACTGATACTAGAAAGAAGAAACACAAAACTGATTCCAAGATAGCTGTCCCAAAAAAATAACTGTTACAACTACATCTCTCAAAGTATCAACTCATATATTATACCATGACCCCCCCAAAACGTGCACACTGATTGGCCAGCGTGCCCGTTGTAAATTGAGTTATACTAATGGAAAAAGGTCCGGTCGCCCGGACTTTTTTCCATTAGTATAACTGCTTTAAAACAATAGCTATGTTAAATGGGTTTAACATAGCGAGACAGCTTAAAATAAGCAACGGAGCCGTTGCTTATTTTAAGCTGTCTCGCCATGTTAAACCCATTTAACATAGCGAGATGTTAAAAAGCAACGGAGAAAGCAAGATCTCCGTTGCTTTTTTTAGTGTCTCGCTATGTTAAATGAGTTTAACATAGCGAGACAGTTTTAAAATAAGCAACTCATTTAACATAGCGAGACACTAAAAAAAAGCAACGGAGATCTTGCTTTCTCCGTTGCTTTTGCCCAGAGCTCTGATGTACTGCGCAGGCGATCAGAACTGCCGCGGATGCCAGACATCTGCGGAAGGGCAGTAAACAGGCATTATACTATGCCATTATTTAAGAAAAGTAACAGTTTCTTTTCTTAAATAATGTCATGGTATAATAGCAATAACCCACTTCTGGGTGTGGGTAATGCTAAATTTACCCACGGTTGGCTTCGCCCTCAGGACCAAACCACGCCAACCGTGGGTAAATTTAGCATTACCCACACCCAGGCGTGGGTTATTGCTATAGTACATCACTTGTCATCTGTTTTTATTTAAAAAAAGGAGGGTTTCTTAAACAACTGAGAAACAGTAATGATTTGTTCAGAATGTTCAAAGAGTCCAGTAATTCTTCACCAAGGTAGGTAAAGATAGCAATAAACCATGCCTGGGTGTGGGTAATGCTGGATTTACCCATGGTTGGCGTGGTTTGGTCATGAGGCAAAGCCAGAGTGGCCAAACAAAGACAACCGTGGGTAAATCCAGCATTACCCACCAGAATGGTTATTGCTATTATACAATGACATTATTTAAGAAAAAAAAAACTACTTTTCTTAAATAATGGCATTGTATAATGCCTCCTTGCTGCCCTTCCGCAGCTGTCTGGTATTCTGCAGCAGTTCTGATGTACTGTGCATGCGTATACTTAGGCAGTACATCAGAGCTGCGGGCAAAAGCAACAGAGAAAGCAAGATCTCCATTGCTTTTTACAACCTGTCTCGCTATGTTAAATGAGTTTAACATAGCGAGACAGCTTTAAAAAAAGCAACGGAGAATCTCCATTGCTTTTTTTAAAGCTGTCTCGTTATGTTAAACCCATTTAACATAGCGAGACAGTTTTAAAAAAGCAACGGAGAAAGCAAGATCTCCGTTGCTTTTTAAAGTGTCTCGCTATGTTAAATGGGTTTAGCATAGCGAGAGAGCTTTAAAAAAAGCAACGGAGATGCTCTGTTGCTTTTTCTAAAGCTGTCTCACTATGTTAAACTCATTTAACATAGCGAGACAGATTGCAAAAAGCAAAGGAGATCTTGCGTTCTCCATTGCTGTAAAAAAAAAAAAAAAGAGTTATACTAATGGAAAAAGTCTGGGCGACCGGACCTTTTTCCATTACTATAACTCTGATTTACAATGTGCACGCTGACCAATCAGCATGCACGTTTTGGAATACTAATGGGGGGGTTGTTGTATAATATTTACATTATATATAAAACAAACAAAGCAACATATAATATAAACATAGATGTTTCTGTTCCCCTACTTGAACTCAGTGAATACTTAAATTGTTAATTTTTCATTGTTTTTACTTATAATAATTTAAGTAATTAATTAACTAATTCAACAAGGTACCATTCATCAGAGTTCAGACTCAAATTTAACAAATTAACATCATATATAATAGCAGTAACAGTAGAGTGTTTTGAAAAAAAATGCTGTCATGGAAACTAATGCCTTCTTCAGTTAAAGTATGATTTAGAAATGTCATGTATACCCTGGTTGAATAATAGTAGCAAGCTCTCAATACAAATGTCATCATTATTCTGCCTAAATATAATTAATATCAATTATGGCAGGTATCACAGCTACGAGTGCTGTTTGATCAATCCTGATATGGTGATTGGATGCAGCTGTGTCTGGCAGCTAGTACAAATGTCATTATTATTATGTCTAAACAAAATTAATATCAATTAGGACAGGTATCATAGCTTTGAGTGCTGTTTGATTAAGCCTGATGGTGTATGTGGATACAGCTGTGTCTGGCAGCTGTTATATGTTGCCGTTTTCATCTCCGGGAAGCTGTGGGTTGTGATTGAGGTTTACTGATGCTTGTGTATTAGGAAGAGACATTTGGTGTTTTAGCCTGGATCCAGGGGAAGGGGGTGGCTAGAACTATGATTTTGGATATTTTGGTAGAGAATGGTTTGTTTGCACGTCTGCTGAATGGGAGGTGGGAGGGCTGGAGGAGTGTGTTGTCTCTTGTTGTGGTGGCTTGTTTGGAGGTTTATTTTTATTTTTTTTTATCTGTTTGCTCTCTATTCTTTTCCTTGCTGCTACCTCACTGAAAGGGAGGGAATTTTGGCTTGAAGTTGCAGTGAAGTGAAGCTGTGCTTCAGGTGCATTGCAAGTTGAGCCTCTGGTATGCAGTACACAGACACATTAACAGAAACAGACCCTCCCAGGTTGCTATGGTAACAGAGGCAAAGTGATGATAATGCTTAATGGCTCCCAACACTTCATTTAGCTCATTAAGTTGATTCTTGATAAAACACACACACACACACACACACACACATACACACACACACACACACACACACACACACACACGCACGCACGCATGCACACACACACACACACACACACACACACACACACACACAAATTAGTTATGTAATGCATGACTTTAGTAAAGCTAGACATAAAATATATAATCGTCATATAAGATGAAGCAGTCTGCTGAAGACAAGATTTAATAACATGGTCTTGTGTATAATAACACTACTTTTTTAACTTGTCATAAATGACATACACTACATTGAACATCAAGCGGAAGCTTGATGATTTTCTTATATAAGTAAATATGCATAACAAGTCATGTAATTGCTTTAACTTGAATTGTAGTTTTTGTAACCCATCTTGACCATATATGAAACTTAAGTGGGTACCAAGGCAACTAATGTTTTATAAATGACATCAAACTGACAAAGTTGTTCAAGGGAAACAATAGAAGCCTGAACTAGGAATGTCACAGAATGTAACAATCACATTCTGAACAAATAAGTATTACATTGACAATGATCACTCAGTTTAACCTTTGCTGATTATACAAAATATAATGTTGCCATTTAAATCTAAAAAAATTCAGTATATGCCATAAAATGGCAATTTATGAATATGGAAAGGGAACTTGTAATCATTAATCACAATAAGTGAATTTGTTGTTCTTAACCTATAATTTCCCTCATTTTATAATAAGAAATGGCAGATAGGAAAATCCTTATGTGTAGGAAATGGGGAAGAGGGATGCACTGATAATTAAAATGCACTAGCTTTCATCAATGTTTACATAAAACAAACTTGATGCTTTAAGTAAGTTAGCAAGAAAGTGATTTCTTAAATGCTGGTAAACAATGAAATATAACTTCTGATATATTCAGCAAAATACATTGTATTATAAACATTAGGTATAAATATTATTACCATCTATTTATATTAAGTAATAAGTTTTGAAAGACTTCATCAATAAGGGTGAATATGTTAAATAACTGTGTGCTATAATCTTTTACTGAGGTTTTATATATGATACATCCTACTTTACTATGATTGAATTGCTTGTCATCTATATGTCATGTAAATATTAATTGTTTATACAATAAGTAGACATTTATATTGAATTAGAATTCTGTTTAATCTACAATAGTTCTATAGCTGTTCAAAATAATATAAATATTGCTTATTCCTACAAATATTCTCCATATGATAATTCAATTTATGGAGCTCAGATGTTCTGGATTGTCAAAGTATAAGTGATAATCTGATGGACTTAGGTTTATCCATCAAATTAGGAATTATTTTCATTCCATGGCTAGTGCAGATCTTAGTTTTGTTAACATTTATTAATTTAAATTTGTTGTTTCACAAAAACATTTTTAGTATGCCTGACCAAAACATTACTTTACTGATAAACAGTCAAAAGTATAAAACTGATAATTTCCTTTAAAAGCTCAAACATATACTTTATAGCTATCAGAAGAAAATCTTTAATAGTCACAATAAAACAAAAAATGCATAGTCTAAATAACCTAAGATGGATTTAACTTTATTATCTTAAAATACCAGTGGCTTAAACAGTCCTAGCAAGAGATCAAATCTACTGAAATATTTAAAACTGAACAAAGCACAAATTGTCTTTCTTCAAGAAACTCATTTCAAAACAAATGACAATTACAAAGGGAATCCTAAGGAATATATGATATTGGCACAATCCACTTATAAGACAAAGACAAAAGGGGTAACAATTTTATGGAAAACAAATGTAATTAACCCAGAAATCATTTATAAGTATGAAGATAAAGAAGGCCTTATGGCATTAGTACTAGTTAAATATAATAACAGAATATGGACCCTAGCCAATCTATACTGTTTCCCAGGCATTGGATCAGGAACTGTTAAAAACACTTGTATTTCATTTCCAATAATTATAAAGGTAACTTAATATTAGGAGGAGATTTTAACTGTATATTTGATATTTCTGAAACTACAAATAAAAGACCGCTGCATACATCTACTGTATCAAGAGCTTTAAACAAGTGGGTAGAACCATTTCATCTTGTAGATACTTTCAAATTTAAAGAAGATATATCTTTGTTGTTTTCCCATCAAGATCACAGATTTGGTACCCAAACTATAATATATAAAATATTTGCTGCCCACAAATTATACTCTAAAACCATTAATTTCTCAATCACTCCCTGCCCCTTTTCAGATCATAATTCATTGATACTACAACTTCAAAATGGGTACAGACCATTAATCTTTAATTCCAGAATTCCAGCATGTATAACTAAAATTAAAGAGTTCAAACCCTGGTTATTATCTGAATTATAGTTCTTCTTAGATATTACAGAGATAAATAAAGTAATGATATGGGACTCATTAAAACCTTACATATATGGTAAAACCCTAACTTGGTATTAAAAAAAATCAGAGCATGGGATTCTGAATTATTAGATCTGCAATCCAAACTTTTGTCAGTAAAAGCTGAAAAAAAACAGTCATTTGGAGATGAAAAAGAAAGTAGAAGTATTAAACAATAAATACAACAAAATTCTAACACATAAAAGTAGTTTAGCTTTAGAAAAACTAAAAATTAATACCTTGGCCACTTCTCCCAAATATCTAAATAATGTATCCACAAGAATCAACATACAATCAAAAACTAATAACATTAAAATTATCTTCCATGAAAAGAAAGGGGAAAATGTCTCAGATATAGATGACATTCTTGTTGCCTATAGAAATCACTATAAGGAACATTTCCAAAATGAAAATATGCATATTGGTCAATTAAATATAGTTGAAAAATGTTCTAATATAAAAAATACAAGAAAAATTAAAACTAGATCTGCAAGCACCCATATCCTACAAATAAATTGCAGATACAGTAAAAGACGGTAAAATAATAAAGCTCCGAGTATAGATGGCATAATTATGGAAATATATAAACTTTTTCCTTCAAAGATAATACCCCTCCTTCCATAAAATTCTATTAGAAATTCAGTCACAAGCTTTAATACCATCCTCTTAGAAATATTCCTTAATCACACCAATCCTAAAGGAAACCACATCTCCAAACCTCTGTACCTCATATAGACCTATATCATTATTAAATAATGACTATACAATATCTATGACAATATTAACTAACAGAATGAAAGTACCACTATCCAAAACAATAAATAATGATCAAACTGGATTTGTATCTCATAGACACACACATGACAATATTAAAATGATAGTGTCTCTTATAGATTATATTAATATTAATAAAGAAAATAAAGAAACACTCATAACTGGCTTACATATAGAGAAAACCTTTGATTCCCTAAATTGGGACTATTTATTCAAAATTCTGGTGTTATTTGAATTTCCTCCTTCCTTTGTTCATCTACTAAAGAATATATATACAAATAATTTAACATATGTTAAGCTAGGTCCTCTGAATCTATTCATTTAACAATGGGCACTAAACAAGGATGTCCCATGTAACTGATTCTATTTGCTTTGGCTATTGAAATATTGGCAGATTCAATATGTAACAATACAAAAATCAAAGGAGTAGATGTTTATAAACAATACAATTCTAAAGTAATGTTCTTTGCTGATGACATATTATTAACATTATCCAATACAAAAGAGACATTAGAAGAATTAGATATTTTAATTGACATATTTTACAGGACTTCAGGACTCCATTTCAATAAATCAAAACAAATTTGCAGATGAAGGGGAATCACATTATAGGGAAACAAGACTCTACCTTAAAATATCTAGGAACTGAGTTATGCAAGGATAATAATGAATTAGTCTCCAAAAACTGCAATAGTATCATCAATAGAATTAAAATATCTGTGGAAAAGTGAAAGAAAGTAATATTAACATTTGAAGATAGACTACGGTTAATAAAATGGTTTTAATACCCAAGATTCTATATATAGCTTTGGCAATACAACTGTTACCAGAAAGGAATATACTCAAAGAAATAAACTCATGCCTAATAAAATTTTTATGGTTTCCCAAAAGAAACAGAATAGCTTTAATACATCATATCAGACCATGGAAACAGGGAGGATTAAACTTCCTTGATATAGAAACATATATAAAAGCATCAATATCTAAAACAATCTCAGATTGGATAAGTCCAAATTTTTCTGCAAATTGGAAAGAATTACTAACTGTAATATCAATAAATTAATTTGATTTACAAAAAAAATTCAAATAACAGATAAAAACAATTTGTCTTGGGACATATTATGAATTAGTATGCAATATAACATAACTAAGTCCACTAAAACTAGTATGATTAATTATTACATTGACTCATTTAGGAAAATTATTAATGCAAATATAGATTAAAAAATCTGGTTTGATCTTTTAACATTCAAAGTTACAAAGAGCTATCTGCATAAAATATACAGAGAAATAATTAATTCCTGGGAACAGAAAGGATTTGTTTGTTGGTTTCAATGTATCAAAGAGCTAAAAGTTCTGGATATGCAAACAATAGAAACAACATGCAAAATTCCACAACAAGATTGGCTAACTATGCAAAGTATTCTGACATATTTGCAAGATTTATGCAGAATAATTAGTAATTCTTCATTTAAAGAAATACCTAAACTTACGGAATACCTATATGAAATAATATATAATGGTTATTGCATGGGAAATAGTATTTTGAAATTTTACAAGATTTTGATAAATTATAAAATAACATCCAAATCCTCATATTGGAATTATATAACAAAAGGGCACTCATTACAGCTAACTGAAGAAATTAAATCAAATATTTTATTATCAATAAAACATGCATCCTTTATACAATACTGCAAAGTTTTTAATTGGAAACTCTTTCACAGGGCATTCTTAACTCCAGATAGAATTACTAAAATTATTTCTTCCACAAGGGGAATATGTTGGAGGTGTGAGCAAATACACAATGCAGATTGGAATCACATTTTATTTGACTGTGTTAAAATTAAGCCATTTTGGAATGGTATTAAAAACTGTTTACAAGCTTTATTTAATGAATCGTTTAACTTATCTAAAGCTCTAGTATTATTAAATGTGTACAAAGGTCCTCATTTGAATGAGTCAAATATGTATCTTGTTTGGACAATACTTGCAATCTCAAAGAAGTGTATAACAAGAAGATGGAATGCAAACAAAATACTGACTTTGGAAGACTGCTACAGCCTACGGAAGACCACAGCATTGTTGGAAATTAAAATTAAAGAATTAAGGTTTCATCCTAAGCCATTTATTAACAATCCATGGAAAAAAAGTCTTATCATTAATTGACACTTTACAATAACTGAACATATATACTCTGATAACTGGATTGTTATACCTAACAGAACATGCTGGATGGATAGATTCCTGTCCCAGAGACTTCCCATACTCTGGAAGAAACTACCTATCTATATCAAACAAAGCTCCTCATTAGCACTCTTCAAGAAAAATCTTGATGTTTGGATGGGAGATAGGAAATTCACCCCAGGGATCACTTATGTGGCTCTGCTTGACAGGGCCACAGGAAAATAATTTTCTTGGGTGGCAAAAGTCAGGGTACCACTTGGCTAGGCATATATAGGCCCTAGGGCCAATAGCCTAGTACCTACCTACTATGAACCTATAAAGTAATTGTATATATTGAGCTCTGTTATAGTGTCAGGCTGATGTAAATAGTATGCATAGTTATTTAAGATGTTATAAACAAATACTATGGAATTTATTTAACTGTATTTGAAAAATAAAACATTTTTGAGAAAAAAAAATTTATTGAGTTCCTAACTGATTTTAGAGTGTATACTCTTAGTTGTTGTGAGTTTGTGCTAAGAGAGTAAGCTGGTAGATGATCACTCAGAGAGCTAGGCAGTGTACCAGAAGAGGGGTAATTAACAGGGTGGGATACTAGAATTCAGTCTAAGGTGGATTGGCAGGCAAGATCTTTACTGTATCTTATTGGAGCATTGATTAGCTGAGAAAAAAACATACAGATTTATACTGTTTGTGGGGGAGTCGGAAGCTCTGGTTTGCCAATCTATATTTACGTCTCCTAAGATTATTGTTTCAAGGTTTATTGTTTGGGATGTCCGGGAGAAAATATTTTCCAACACTGGTATATTGTTACCTGGTGGGATATATATTACTGTTATGCAAATTATTTTGATATATTTAGGTTCAAAAAGGAGATTAGTACCTCAGCATTGGAAAAGATGGGTATATTACTGGTACAGAGTATGGTGCTATCCCTCCCCCCTTTTTTAGATCTATCTCTCCTGGTTATTGCAAAGTTTGGTGGTATTATTTCTGAGTCTTTTACATTGGGATGTAGCCATGCTTCAGTAAGGGCTAGTATGTCAAGTTTATTTTGATCAATCCAGGCATGCAGTGGGGGTATTTTATTACATATACTTCTAAGGTTAAGTGTAAGTATGTTTAAATCTTTAGGATTACTCTTGTGGTTAGGATTAGAGGGTGGACTAGGGTTATATATCTCATGCACCTCTAATACAAGAGGTTTAAGGAATCACACAGTGGAAACTCTAGCTTGGCTAGATTTGTTTTATTTTTCAGTTTTTACTGATTGGTTTGTCTGAGTGACCTTTTTACTCATTGTTTTAGTTCATATATAATCTTTGGTATCATTTTTTGTAAATTATGACATCAAAATGTGACTGTTTTAGAGCTCAGCACTGTCTTGATTATACTATCATTTTGAATGGATTCTGTCTTGAATGCAAAACATAGCAGCTGTTCATGATTTAAATACATGTAACTGAGAATATTCATCTGCTATAAATGGTCACTTTTATTGAATTAAGCTATTCTGAACTTGATGATAATAACACAGAGAAGTAACTTTGGAGCACCTCATTAAAATTATTTTGATAATGTAACTAAATTTAATCATTCCTCATTCCTCATTCCTACACAAACACACACACACACACGCGCACACACACACACACACACACACACACACACACACACACACACACACACACACACACACACACCCAAAGGCGTGCCTCTATAAAGTGCTAAAATAAGCAGTTTAACATTTTCTTTAGTGATACAGCCCACACATAAACAAGATAAAAATCTCAGCATGTTGTCAGCATTTTTACGCTAACCTCCATGTATACATCTATATAACTTCTTAAATGTTTTCAAGATATTTATAATTCATTGAAATTGAGCACATGTTCTGACAATATCTTTTTTGACACATGGCTCAGACACCTGTAGTCTATTTGCTACTGTACAATGACTTGAGCTTGGAAAACAAAGCACAATTATGAGATCTCAAAAAAAGAATGGAAAAGGGGGTGAAATATTACTGCATTACTCATAACTAGACTGTTTGGAATCTAAAAAATCAGCATTATGCCACCCTTATCATGACTGCTTGGTGAGGAAAATCAATTGCTGCTATACTATTTCTTTATTAAGAGGCTGTTTTAAAATTACACCAACAACCTTTTTTACAACAGAAATAAACTGACTTCATTGTAGCCTTTCATAATTTGGTGGCACAGATCCTTTCCAAAATATAAAGTCCTAGCTTCAGCTCCAAGCCTTACATCACTCGTTCTTTGCTGAAACAATGTCTGCTGCATGGAAACACTACAGGTAATGCACTTTCACCCTCATGATGGATCCCCAGCACCCATGAGAATATTACATCATCATTCATGCCCTAACTGTGAATTAATGCTATAAAAAAGTACACAGGTTACTATGATTAATACTCAGATGACAGCATTGGTATTGTGTTTAGTCTAAGAACGTTCTGATGAAATCTGAGGGAGTCAGATGAAAGCGCTTAACCACTAACATCGTTTGGTTTACATCTATGGAGTGTTTTGTGATTTTACAATAAACCTGTGTTTTTATGGACAACGGAGTTTCTTTTTGACACAGGAGTGTGACTGCAGTTGGAAGACTTTTTTCCTGTTCGAGCTGAGGACCCGAGTTCCGCTGTTTTTGTGGCTTAGTCTAAGAACAGTAATGACAGCTTCACCTTGAGAAAGAAGAAAACAAAATGTGAGGGTAATGCTACTCAATGCTAGAAGTCTAAATCTCAAAATGCACTCACTCGAAGCACTCAAACTGGAGAACATCAACATCTGTGCAGTGACTGAGACCTGGTTCAAGGCTTCGGAGAGCACCCCAGCACTACCAGGCTATAATTCATGCCACACCTTTCGGCCCCTAAACCAGGACTGAAGCACTAAAGGCAGTAGTGTCTCCATATTCATAAAGGATATGCACAACTCCAGACTAGTAGCCCAACATAACACATCGGAGATACTTCAGGTACAACTAACACTGGGTAAAACTGCAATCCAGGTTGTAGCCTGCTATAGATCCCCCACCATGTCCCAAGACTCCCACTCCACATTCCTAAACACACAGGAAAATATTAGGGTACAACCCAATACTCTTATACTGACAGACTTTAACTACCCCTCCATTAACTGGGAAAATTACTCATGTACCAACACACTTGCTCAACATTTTCTGGAATTCATTAATTCCAATACCCTGGACCAACACATTCTTACCCCTACCAGGGGTAGAAACATCCTTGACCTGGGATTACTAACATGGGCAACCGTTGCTCTACACCAGTAATCAACTCCTCCCTGGTCAGATATGACCACAAGCTAATAACCATGGATATCCACATCTCACTCTCACCCCCCCCAAAGGAAACCACTGTAAAAAACTTCTCCAAAGCCAATTTTGGACTTCTAAAAACAGAGGCGGCTAACTTCATGACACCCATGCAAATGGATAATAGGTGCATGACTGAATCATACACCAATGCACTGTATGAGCACATACACAACTGCATGGAACGGGCCATACCAAACAGAACCAAGATGTTCTCCTCCAAAAAAAGGAAGCCAGTCTGGTGGTCCCCCACCATAAACAAACTCTAGAACGGAAGGAAGAAACTGTTGCAGAAAAGGGTGAAGTCCCAAGACTGGTAAAATTCCCTTGTCAGCCTCAGCAAAAAAATGAGATCCATCATCAAATCCTCGAAAGCTAGCTATGGAAACAAAATTGCTGCAGATTCTAAAGACAACCACAAGGAATTCTATAGTTATGTCAAGAATCTACATGGCAATACTCAAATCTGCTCTGAGTTACAGCACTATGGCAATACATATACAGAACAAACTGATATTACCAGCATATTGGCCAACAGGTTCAGTGCAAATTTTACCCCCCTTTCACCCCCTAATGGGCCTATACCAATACCTGAGGAATGCAAAGTCACTATTATCATGGCTACACAGGTAAAAAATGCACTGTCCAAAGCCAAGAATACAGTTTCCATGAGACCTGATAATATCCCTGGCTGTGTTCTACATGAATTACAAAGTGAACTGGCACCACACCTGAGTACCCTGTTCAATCACAGCCTCATTTCAAGCTTTATTCCTACCAAATGGTGCACTGCTATGGTCATTCCACTCCACAAGTGGGGAGTGACTACAGACCCTGGAAACTACTGCCCCATTAGCCTGACCAGTCTGATATGTAAGGTTATGGAGCGCATCATCATCGTGGACCTTAGAAATAAGGACATAGGGAATCTCCAAAGTCTGGACCCCACTCAGTTTGGGTTTGTAAGAGGTAGATCATGCCTGCTCAACCTGATAGACTTCTTTGAGTCTGTCACCAGGGCTGTGGATAAGGGCAAGGTAGTTCACACAGCCTATCTAGATCTTGCCAAGGCCTTTGACACCATCCCTCACTCAGGAATCATAGATAGACTCACTAAACTAGGCATAAACCCCCTATGTCATAAGATGGGTTGCCAACTGGCTCACTGATAGAACCCATACTGTGAAAGTAGCGGACTCCAAATCTGACTACTGTCCAGTTACAAGTGGTGTCCCACAGGGATCGGTCCTAGGTCCTCTCCTGTTTGACATCTACTTCTCTGAAGTTCAAGCCAACACAAAGGGACTCTGGCTGACCAAGTTCATAGATAATTGCAAACTGGGAGCCATTATTGATTCTTCAACTGATGTAGACATTCTACAAAAAGGCCTCATTGACACCAATGACTGGTACCAGAACCATGGCCTTAAGCTCAATCCCAAAAAGTGCATTATCATTCCCTTTGGAAAAAAATTGGTGCCCATGAACTACCACATAGCCAGTAGTCCACTAAACATTGAAGTTGTGATAAGAGACCTGGGGACACAGGTTGACAGCAACCTCTCCTTTGATAACAAGCTCACAGACCTATACAGACCTATCTAAAGCATTTGACATGGTCCCACACAAACAACTCATCTCTGTCCTCAATAACCTATCCTTCTCTCAATCAGTCACCAATTGGTTTCAGAGTTACCTGTCTGACCGCCAACAATCCAGTGTATGGCAGAATGACATATCTCCCCAACTACCTGTCTCTATTGGGGTTCCCCAAGGATCCATCCTTGGACCCCTACTCTTCTCTATTTTCACCAATAATCTAGCCTCTGCCACCAAACATGGCACACTCATACAATAAGCAGGATTACTCAGCCATCATCTGCTCAGCTCAGTCCCTACCCAAACTGCAAAAAGTCACACAGGAAGCCTTTTCCTCTGTTGAAACTTGGTTATCCGATGCCCAATTAATACTCAACCCAAACAAAACTAAACTACTCATCTTCCAACCCACCAAACATACTGAAAACAACTCTCACTTTAACATCACAGCAAAAGACAACACCACTTTACATCCAACAGAACACACCAAATTGCTAGGAGTGAAAACAGACAATAAACTAAAATTTGACATTCGCATATCCATGACCATAAATAAGTCCACGAAAAACTAGGAGCGTTATACAGAAATAAGCAACTTCTCACCAAAGCAGCAAAGATTTCAGCAGCAAATTCCCACCTTATCTCCACCCTACTTTATGCCTCTCTAATATATACCAACCTAAGGCAATGAGATCTAAACAAGCTAGAGACCTGCTACAACAAAATTGCCAAATTCGCCACAGGGGCATCCTACCATAGTCACCACTCTCTCTCACTTGCTGAACTGGGCTGGCTTGAACTCCCTCACCTCCTTCAATGGTATCAACTCTCACTCGCCCACAAACTAGTAAACCATCCACTAAATGTCCCATCCATCCAGAACTACTCCAACCCTATCACACTACCAGACCACTAAGATCCAGCAACAACAATCACTTGCAGATCACTAAAGCCAATAACTCTGCTGGCGAAGCACTATTCTCTTGCCCATAGCCAAATTATGGAACTCCGTCCCACTCACAATTACCTCCGTACCATCATGCACCCACTTCAAAACTTTACTAAAAGTGCACCTAAAAACATGCTGACTATGCCATTGCAACTCCCACTCTAATATCACCCACCCCATCCAACCACTACCTTTCTTTCCACCCCACTAGCTACCTTGATTATAGCAAGCTCGGATGCTCACAAGCCTACTACTTATTATACAGCAGGAAATTCTTATTGTAACAATTGTTAATGTCTGTTATGTACTTTGCAGATAAAGATTCTAGTTGTCTACTAATGTACTATGTTTTTCATCTGTAACTATATTTGTAATTGTCAATTGCTATGTTAATCAAATTGTTAATCACTATGTAAATCCAATGTGACTACTGTCTGTATATTTTAACTGTGGAGCTTTTCTCCCCGGGCCTCCGCTGAAAATGGACCTACATCCAGTTGGATACTCCCGGTCAACAAATGTAAATAAATAAATAAATAAATAATAATAAACTCCAATGCCCTGGATCAGCTTATCCACACCCCCACCAGGGGCAACAATATCCCAGACCTAGTCATTACCAGCATGAGTGACTGGTGTTCCACACCTGAAGTCAACTCCTTGTTGGTCCGATCCGACCATAACCTATTCACCCTTGATATCCACATCCTGCCCACATTCCCCATTAAGGAAACCACGGTAAAAAATTTCTCCAAAGCCAACTTCATGCTTCTTAAGACAGAAGTGGTGAACTTCATGACACCCATGCAGATGGATAATACAGTTACAACTGCTGAATCATACACAAATGCACTCTATAAGCACTTACACAAGTGCATGGATCGTGCTATCCCAAACAGAACCAAGACGCTATCCTCCAAAAAAAGGAAGCCAATCTGGTGGCCCCCTGCCATAAACAAACTGTACAACAGAAGGAAGAAATTATTGCAAAAGAGAGTAAAATCCCATGAGTGGAGGAGCTCCCTGGTCAGCCTCAGTAAGAAGCTGAGATCCCTTATAAGATCCTCCAAAGCTAGCTATGAAAACAAAATCACCACTGATTCCAAGGACAACCACAAAGCATTCTATAGCTATGTCAAGAATCTCAATGTCAATACCCAGATCTGCTCTGAGTTACAGCACAACGGCATGAAAATTACAGAACCAAACAAATAAAAACTGAATCCAGTACAATAAAGGCTGTCCAATAATCCAAAGTTGGCAGGCAAACAAACGTAAAATAAAATATAGTTTTATTGTCCAAGAATTAAACAAGTAAACGTAGATCCCATACAGCATAAATTTTTCGTCTCCACAACCGGAGACTTCATCAGAATAAACTGGTATAAGTTGAGTTCTCTTTTATATTCTACCTATGTCTTTAAATTATTTAATTAATTAATTAATTAATTAATTAGTTAATTATCCACTTAAGTATTAAATCCTTCCTAGTAACAATTCTCAATTTAAAAATACATACATCAATACTTCCATAACATAAAATAAACCCATACTGGTTATTGTAAATGTATTCGCAATCTGCTTACTGCACATTCACATAATTCATCTTGCAACCACATTAAATGCTCTGATTGATCATTGTTGAGCTTATATACACAATACTTACAGTTCTTCAACTAATTTTATAACAGGGGAATATAACCAAAATATATATAGCAAAAAATACACACAATATGAGCAATATAAACGCTACATCTATAAGTGTATGAATGAGTAAAGAATGTATTTAAAATGTATTGGTAGATAAATAGGTAAGTAAATGAATATAGTAAATAAATATACAGGGTCCCTTTGACGCTGCACATGGCTCCAAATGTATTACCTAAAACCAGGGATTTGATACTCTAAATTATACTCAAATAATGTTAAAATGTTAAAATAATGTTAAAATAATGAGTATAAGATATGCTCTGAGTTACAGCACAACGGCATGAAAATTACAGAACCAACTGATATTGCCAACATCCTGGCAGGTAGGTTCAGTGTTAGCGTTACCCCCCCTCACCCCCTAAAGGGCCCATATCTATACAGGAAGAATGCAGAGTCCCTGTAATCACAACTACGCAGGTAAAAACTGCACTCTCTAAAGCCAAAAACACAGCATCCATGGGACCGGACAACATCCCAGGCTGCATTTTACACGAATTTCAGAACAAACTGACTCCCCACCTAAGCAACATGTTCACTCATAGCCTCACATCAAGCTTTGTGCCCACTGAATGGCGTACAGCAACAGTTATCCCACTCCACAAAGGGGGAGCCACCACTGATCCTGGGAACTATCGCCCTATTAGCTTAATGAGCCTGGTCTGCAAGGCCATGGAACGTATCATCATGGAACTCATAAACAAAGACATTGGTAACCTCCAAACTCTGGATCCCACTCAGTTCCGGCTTGTGAAAGGCAGATCATGCCTCCTGAACCTGATCAACTTCTTTGAGGCAGTCATCAAAGCTGTAGATGAGGGTAAGGTGGTTCACACAGCCTATCTTGACCTCACCAAGGCTTTTGACACCATCCCCCATTCTGGAATTATAGCTAAGCTCACTAAACTAGGTATAAATCCCTACGTCACAAGATGGGCTGCCAACTGGCTCACTGACAGAACCCACACTGTAAATGTTGCACACTCCAAATCTGACCTCAAACCAGTGACAAGTGGAGTACCACAGGGTTCAGTTCTGGGACCTCTTCTGTTTGGTATCTACTTCTCTGAAGTACAGGCTAACAAAGAAGGCCTCTGGCTAACAAAGTTTGTAGATGACTGCAAACTAGGAGCCATAGTCGAATCACCAAATGATGTGGAAATCCTACAGAAGGGCCTCACTGAGATGGATGCCTGGTGCAGAGCCATGGTCTCAAGCTCAATGCCAAAAAGCGCACTGTCATCCCCTTTAGGAAAAACTCTGTACCCATGAACTACTACATAGACAGCAGTCTACTTAACACCGAATGTGTGATAAGAGACCTTGGGATCCAGGTGGACAGTAGTCTGTCCTCTGATAGTCACATCGCCACAGTAGTCAGGAAGCCCTTCTACGTGGTACACCTCATCATAAAAGGGTTCTCATCCAGGAAAAAAGAGGTTATTGTTCCTCTCTACTCGACACTCATTAGACCCATTATATAGTCCAACACCCCTTTTGGAATGTACCTCACAAGACATCTGCAGCAGCTGGAAAGGCTACAGAAGTAACTCACAAAGAGGATTACTGGCCTCAAACAGATGCCCTACACTGACCATCTCAAAAAACTCCAGCTTTACTCCGTAGCATATCAACTACTCCAAGGTGATCTCTGCCTAACATATAAAGCTATGTCAAACCCAGAGCTGTTGGACATGCTACACCTAAAGAAATCTCAATCCCTCTGAGCTACATGCTCTAGGGACCTAAACCTTGTCACCACAATAAACAGGACATGCTGAAGGGATAAATTCCTGTCCCAGAGACTTCCCATACTCTGGAACAGGCTACCCATCTATGTCAAGCAAAGTTCTTCATTAGTATTCTTCAAGAATAATCTTGATGACTGGATGGGAAATAGGATATACACCCTGGGGATCACTTCTGTGTCTCTGCTCGACAGTGGCACAGGAAAATAACTTTCTTGGGTGGTGTAAGCCAGGGAACCTTGTTGGCTAGGCTTACGTAGACCCACGGGCCGATAGCCTAGTACCTACCTATGAACCTATGAACCTATAATCACATTACCATTGTTGTCAGAAAGTCCTTCTATGTGGCACATCTCATTACAAAAGGTTTCTCATCCAGGAAGAAAGAGGTCTTAATCCCTCTCTACTTATCCCTCATTAGACCTATTATAGAATACAATACCTAATTTGGTATGTACCTCATTAGACACCTACAGCAACTGGAAAGGCCACAAAAATACCTCACTAAGAGGATCTTAGGCCTTAGACACGTGCGCTATATGGACAGACTCAAAAAGCTCCAGCTATACTCTGTCTCTTATTGCCTTCTTAGAGGCGATCTCTGCTTGACCTAGAAAGCCATGTCTGACCCAGAGCTGCTAGATATGCTGCAACTAAATAAATCCCAATCCCTCCATGCTGCATGCTCCAGGGAACTAAACCTCATTACCGCAATAAACATTACATGCTGGAGGGACAGGTTTCTAACCCAGAGACTTCCTATACTCTGGAACAAACTTTCCATTCACGTCAAGCAGAGCACTTCACTGGTCTTCTTTAAGAGAAATCTTGATGAGTGGATGGGCAATAGGAAGTTCATCCCAGGGGGCGCCTGACAGGGGCACTGGGAACTCATTTTGGGCGGCATGATGCCAGGGGATCTTCTTGGGCTAGGCTAATATAGGCTCCAGGGCCATTAGCCTATTACACACCTATGAACCTATGAACCTAAGAGGCAGTTCCGTGTCACACTGTTCAACACCTGAAAGCTTTATCCAGTGAGTCATTTTCCATTTACCCACTTAATTCACTTACAGGGTCACAGGAGCTTATCTTGACAACCAAAGTGTGCAAGACAGTGAAATTAACTTAAACAAGGTGCTGTCCTGTTATAGGATGCATGTGTACATACACACAGAAGCAGACACACATAGACACACAGTCTCACACACACACACACACACACACACACACACACACACACGCACGCACGCACGCACGCACGCACGCACGCACACACACACACACACACACACACACACATCATGTAGTCTTGTACGAACTGAAGGTTTTCCAATTCATCTGCAAAATGTCATTGGGATATGAGAGGAAACAGCAGCATCTGGAAAATCCCCAAACTGACATGGGGAATTTCTAAAACTGAAAAGTACAAAGAAATAAACTCTACAGTGAGTCTTGCAGCAACCCTCCCTTCAGAAGGAATAACATGTATTTAGTTAACAACAACTTTATTTATGTTTTTATTCTCTAATGAATGAGCTTCCTTGTTTAATAATTTATTATGAACACTCATGCATTAAGTTGTTAAAATATTGATTATCATCCATAAGAGAATAAATAAATTTCATTTTTTAGATTAAATATGCTCATTATTCCTCCTGAATGGGACGTTGTTGCAAGACTCACCATGGAAATTATTTCTTTGTACTATTCAGTTTTAGGAATTCTAGCTGGTACAAGACTTCAGACAATCTGAGGTGCAGGATGAATAACACAGGCTACTCTACCAGATGTGGATTCTTAGGACCCTTCTCTCTGACACTGGAAGCATGTACAGAGTCCCTAAAGAAGGTATTCCAAACAGGAAACAAAATGAGGAGCCAAGTGTTCTGAGACAACAATAACTGCTGCACAACTGTGTCACCCTCAAAAACACATTATTATGATCAAAGGACTGATTATTGTAGATACTAATATATCAGAAAAGCTGATTAATGAGGCAAATTCACATAATTTGATTGAACATTTCTGCATTTCAAATTTGGATGGGAAATAGAAAATTCATCACGGGGATCACTTCTGTGGCACTACTTGACAGGGGCACAGATAAATAATTTTCTTGGGTGGCGAAAGCCAGGGAACCTTTTTGGCTAGGCTTATATAGGCCCCAGGCCTGATAGCCTAGTACCTACCTATGAACCTATGAACCTAAGTTAATGAGGTACAGCTCAATACTTCTTGTGAGTCATCTTAATCTACTGGATATATAATCAAAATAATTTTCTTTATTTTTTCCAAGAGGCCGGATCCTAGCGGCCATCTCTGGAACTGCCATTTTCTTTTTCTTTGAATTTCCAGTTCCTATAATGAATGACTGTTTCCAGTTTTTCTTGCAAAAGCTAATGGTCTGTGGCTGGCAAAGTTTGCTGATGACTACAAACTGGGAGTGGTCATAGAATCTCTTAAGAATGTCAACATCCTATGAGAGAGTCTTGCACAAACAAATGATTGGTGTCAAAGTCATGGCCTTAAACGCAATGCAAAAACATATATCATCATCCCTCTCAGTAAGAGCAATGTTCCTGCTAACAACCACATCAATGGCAACACCCTAAATATGCACTCAGTGTTGAGAGACCTGGGCACACAGGTTGACAGCAACCTTACCTTTGACCACCATGTCTCCACAGTGGTAAGAAGAGAATTCCATATTGCTCATCTCATAAGTAAGGGTATTTCCTCTAGAAAAAAAATTAAGTTATAACCTCCTTGTACTCTTCCCTCATCAGGCCAATAACTGAGTACAATGCCCCTTTTGGTATGTACCTTTCCAAGCACCTGCAGCAATTGGAGAAACCACAAAGGTTCTTCACAAGGAAAATTGAAGGTCTTCAGCATCTGTCCTATGTTGATCATCTGAAGTCACTGTCACTTTATTCTGTTTCATACAGACTACTCAAAGGTAATATCTGCCTTGCATATAAGGCAATCTCTGATCCTGCTTTATTGGAAATTCTGCATATCCACATGTTAAATGGTATACAGGTTACTCACTCTAAAGACCTTAACCTGGTATGTTACATTACTAGAACCTGCTGGAGGGGCAGATTTGTCTCTCAGAGGATACCACACCTTTGGAAAAGACTCTCACTTCATATCAAACAGACAACCTCATTGGCCCTCTTCAAACATAATCTGGATGATTGAATCGTTGACCATAAATTCACCCCAAGGTTTCCACCTGTATCCATCTTGGACGCATTAGGTGCTGATTGTAGAATTAAGGGTAGAACTTGGCTAGGCTTGTAAGGGCCCTAGGGCCATTAGCCTAGTAACTTCCCATGATCCTATGATCCTATGATTTTTGTTATTGAGGATCACTTGTCTGTGATGAAGAAATGCTTGTTGCTTTGGAACACTACTTGGTTTTCATAATTTTTGGGAATTATTGTGACTGAGCTCATCAATGAAGTTTTAAGATCACTAGTTCTCTTTTTTTTTTTAATTTTTTTTTTCTCAACACTTGTGGTGAGACTGGAACTGGACAAATTCCTATGCTTGTTCATTTTTTATATTTAAACAAACAGGCGTCATTCACTGTAGCATGTGGTGTTATATGAACAACCATGAACTCTTAAAATATGCATACGTATCTCAAGCTGGTACTCATCCTAGAGACCTAGGTATGGTGTGGTGAAGTTGGTGGTTGCTCTGGGCACAAGGTATTAGGTGGCACAATCCACAGTGGCCAATGATGCAATAGTACAGTACTGGCACTGCAGAAGGAATGCTGATAGGGTATTTGTGGTTACATATAAAGAGCTTCATGTGTCAAATTTCAACTACAGCTAGCTACTAGTTACATCTGTACATTTGTAGCAAGTGGTTTACTACAGTTTGAGAGCAGAGGACCTTTATTTGGTCCTCAACCTTTAAATGATTTTTTTTTTATTTTGCTCCTTGTTTTGCAGTTGAAGGGGGTGACAGATTAGGGAATTAGATGACCCAGCTATGGTCTGACTCCTCCTTGAATGATACAATCTCTCCCTTTCCTCCTACTTAATTAAAGAGTTATTTCAAAGTTGTTGCAGCAAACAGGTGCTTAGTCAAATAAATTCTACATTACTATTGAGTTACAACAGGAGCTATATTCTAGGATGAACAGTCAATCGTTTTATTTAAGAGAAGCTCTGTAAACAAAAAGGAGAGGACATGGACCATGTATTGGATGAATAAAATTAAAGAAGACTGGAAAGGATATAGCTGAAACATCTCATACTTATCTTATTGTGTCTGCTTTACTGAGATGCCTGAATGTTTCTCTGAAACAACCAGTAATAGTATGAATTACTAAAATATTTAGCCTTCTGTGTTTTCAAGGAAAAAAGCTTTATAACTGGATTGACTTGTTTACTGATATATATATATATATATATATAAAATCTCATGAAGAAAAACAGATTAATCAAATTTACCTTTGTACAAATTGTGATGTTGTGCACATTTTTTCTGGGAATGTAAGAGAAAACCTGGAAAGCCTTCAAGTTACTTTATAAAGCTCTACACAGTAAAGGGTTCCCAGGAACTCATTTAATTGAAGAATTTGCATTGCTGCAGATAATTAGCACAAGTATATGCTGTGTTATATTTCTTCTGAAATTATTTTCCCTGAAGGCAGACATTCAAACCCTTTTACTTATACAACATGTGAAAATAACACTGCAAGCTAGCTGCTTTTTTGACAGAGTTTGGAAATGGTACAGGGCAATTCAGGGAAAACATATTTCATCAAAAACAAAGGACTTCTACATGTAGTTCATTTGTTTTGATGCCTGATTGTGCATAGAGGTGTAGAGACACACTGTGAATTAACACTAGATAAATCATCATCTGAATTTTCTCTGAACTGTGCATTTCTTGAACCATTCATTTTCAGATTAAATGACAAATTAAATAGGAAAATTAGGAAAGTACAAAATTAGACTGGTACAGAACCTGCACTTCTAAAGCTCCTAGAAATAAACAATCATTACCAAGTAAATGCAGTGTACTCCTCAACTACATACTGAGAGAAATGAATTCCCTAGACTACAGCAGTGTGCACGCATCACATTTTATGTTGTAACAGTCATTCGTCTATTTTCTGAATATCAAAGATTGATATGTGGCTTCTTACTTAAGGCAAGCATATTTTATAAAGGAATATTTCACTGCTTATGTTTTAATTGTATGTTTTTGATAGGAAGGTAGCATTTATGAATGAACAGTGACAATTACAATAAATGAAACTGTGTTTAAGTCCTGTGACCTCCAAGAGCATGCAGTGTGGCTCTGAGCAAGTGTAACAATTCAAGACTTCTTGAGGTACTGCAGTAGTGAAGATGAGTGAAGACCTAACTATGCCCTTGTGACCCTGGATCATATTAGTTGCTCAAGTGTCTGAGGTGCTGGCAAAGACAGATGGGCTTGTTCATCCTAGGGACAAGGGTGGTCACCTAGATATTTTATTAACATGGTCCTGACAGGGGAGTAGCTCCTGGACATACCAGGCAGCCTTAAGGGAGGAGGGGAGTGAGGATACGTCATAACAACCCTCCACAGAAGAAAGATAATGTGTGGTCCCAGGATGCCCTTAGGATTCTTGTTTGGCCCCAACTTTAGTGGAGAAAGTCAGGGGTAATTAGGATGGGTATACGGATTCAAAGAAGGGCAGGGACACTGGGAGTTCCTGAGAGTTAGGGCTGCATGGAAGGGGAAAAAAACAATTCAAGGCTTCTTTTTCCACCTTGGAAAGCCAGCACTACTTATTTGTGAATCTACCTAGATTACAAAACATTTAGGAAGTAATATTAATTAACTGGTTGCCATTCACATGAGCATCAGAAGAGGAATGTTTTATTAACTGATGAGCACCATGTAAGAATAAAGCATTGAAAAAAATGCATACTCTTGCAATGCATTTTCCATGTTTGTGATGTTTGCTCCAGTTTATTTGATATCATATAAAGACCCTTCTTTCTTCCAGGGTGTGCTGTAACCATAGAATGTGACGGTCCTTAAAATTAAAATTCTTGCATTTGATTTAGACACTCCTAGACTCTTCAGCTCTTTTAAATCATAAGAGCCTATGTAACCCTTCTAGACTTCATTAGCATTTAGTCGCAATGTATCATGGAGTATAAAGTCTGCCTTTCTGGGTATATGAGTTGTACTTACTAAATGAATATTTTTTCTATACTTTGTTTCCATGGCTGCTGAGCATGAAATCTCCACCAAACATATATAGGTGCATTCATTGCACTGGGTACTTCCATCAAGGGAGTAAGATATGTCCAAAGGTACCATCATTCATGTTGCCATGATTTTTTTGTTTGCCCTCACTAGTCCATCAATGAAGATATCTTGTATAAGTTTTAACCCTTTACCTGGATAGGGACTGATGACCAACAGCAACAAGGGGATCATTATTTATACTATGGGCAAAGAAGTAGAAGCCATTTACTGTTTATTTCTGTTTTCTGTAAGTATGAATCAGAAAAAGTAAGCTTAATGAACATTTTATGCCAAAAAGAATTATTTTCATGAAATGGCACACTTTTACAGATAGGTTCTTGCTAAAGGATAAAATGTTTAATATTTGGTCAGTCACTTGTATTACCTGTTTGAAAAATATGGATTTGGTTCAGACAATAGGTAAACAAATTAGATAGAAACAGAGTGAATTCAGCCTTAAGCAATACACAAGATGTAACCATTTACTTGTTGGGTCAGAGTAGTGTGTTGCATGTGACAAATGGTGTAAAACATGCTGTGATTTGTAAAACTAATCTAGTGAAAAAAATTGCCACTGACAATAAAAAATATGAAAAGTATCCAGAAAATATTTTTCCTTGCTATAGTGACCTGTCCCATAGGCTTTAATGACCCTCCCCCCCCGAAGAGTGCCATTTCTAATACTTTCAAAAGTATAGGCAGAAATGAATAAAAACTCTTAGTGTGATTGAAAGTACAACTGAATTAACTTGAATAGTGTGCACTGATGGTCCTAGTTACTAAAAAGATACCGGTATAAGAATATGTGTTGCTTTGGAATCATTAATGCAGTTATGAGAGAGATGCTTATGCTACCTACCCTAAGCAACATTGCACCTAAGCTGATTGATACCAGAGTGTTCTTCATATTAGATGCTACAAGTAAATTTTTGCAAATGGCCTTAGAGAAAGACAGCCAAAAGGTATCTGCCTTCATTACCCTAACTAGAAAGTTCTGTGCTATGTCATTTATTATAACTTAAGCACTAGAAATATTTTAATGTAAGATGAGCAATCTGTTGAAAAGGCATAAAGGTGCTGTTGTTATCATGGATTATGTGCTAGTGTCTGGTACTAATAAAGAAGCATATGATGTGATATTAGAGGAGTTGCTCCAGACCATTAAAAATGCAGGTTTGAAACTGAATATAGCAAAAATTGTTTTGGAAAGTATTGAAGTTCAATATTTCAGTCATAAGTGCTAGTGGAGTCAATATGCATGCATGTAAGTTCAGAGCAGCAGCAGACCTAAAATGTCTAACCTGTGTAATTGTGCTATGTCAGGGCCTTGGTATGATAAATGTCTTGAGCAACCTTGCATCAGATTTGTTCATAGCGTGGCATCTACTGACAGATTTACTGAAGACTTGCCCCTAATCGTGGATACGGTTGAAATCCAAGCTTTCAGCAAGATTAAGCAAATGCAAATATCTGCTCTGCTGTTTGCTAACTTTAATATTTCAAATCCTTGAGTTGTGAGTGTTGATGCCAGTATCTATGGCCCAGGTTAGACTTTGCTCCAGATGGCGGACACATTATATATCCTTTTGCATGTTGCTTCAGAATATCTAACCGTTGTTGAACATAATCACAAATAGGGAAGGAGTGCCTTGCAAGTGTGTGGACATGTGTAAAGTTCTCCGCATACCTAATGGGGGTTAGAGAATTTTGGGGGCTAGAGAATTTTTTTCAAACTGTCCATAAATCACTAGTTCCATTGATTAACTCAAAGGTATAGCAGAGGTGGGGCAAAGGGTGTTAAGGGGCAAAATTGGCAGAAAATGAGTGCGGATACTGTATTTGTGTTCATGGTAGAAGTGATGGAGTGGTTTGAATGTGGTAGTCTAACTGCAACAATCTGTTTGCTACAATTATAGCACACAGTTTGCTACAGTTTCATGTTCAGGACTTTTTTTTGGTCCTCAACGTAGAGATGAGTGGAGAGGCTGATTGTGGAACTGCACTGGGCTAGCTAAGTTAGACATGGTTCTTCTGGATTAATTCCAATGATTTGGACAAAGTTCCACCAAGATGTCAAAGCTTGCTTATTAGATTTAGACTTTTCATGACCAGAGCAATTCACATGGCTGAAACTCATTTAATTCTGACAAATTTATTGTCCAGAAATCCAATACATGACCAGACACAGCCAGATGCTAAAAAACATATTCTTGTCTATGTAAAGAGGTTTATGCAAATCAACCAGTGACTATGGAAAATCTCAAAAAACTTGAACAAGCTACCAAACACTGTAATATTATGTACAGGCATTGGATATATAAAAGCAGAGAAAGCATCTAATGTACAAATACAGTACATCAAACCACAATTGTCCAAACATGATGGTTTGCAGCAGTACTACGATAAGATAGCTGTTGATTATTTTTTGTAAAAACAAATCAAAACATTTTGAAGGAAAAAAAAGATAAGATAGTTGTACCCTCTTTAGAACATACCAAATTGTTAAAGCAAATAAAACATACCAAGCCTAGAAAAAGTCATAAAAGAGCCAAGATAGCTGTATTGTGGCACAGTATCAATATGGCTATTACAAAGCTTGTATCAAAATGACAGCTCTTTACAAGACACCCCAGAGGAGAGAACAATTACTATTGATTCCTTTATCATGGGGTCTGTGACAGAAAATAGCTGCTGATTTATATGAGTTTGATGGAAAGAGATCCCTTGTAGTAGTGGGCTGTTATTCTCAATTTATAGATACTGTGTGCATCAACCATAACTAGCCAAGAAATAACTGCATGATTCAAGACTATGTTTATAAGATCTAGCATACCTGTTGAACTGGTTACAGACAATGGTGTACAGCTCATATCTATTGAATTTGTAAGGACTGTGGCTTCATACATACCATGCCAGGTCCTCACAGTCCTTAGTCCAATGGAGCTGCTAACAACAGTTCAAACTAATATGATGGTTCTTCATCAATCAGATCCTCAATTAACTCTCATGTCTTATTGTGGTACACTACACAGTCCCACAGGAGTAAGCCCTGTGCAGCTAATCCATGGAAGAATTGGGGAGTCCACCTCTACAAAAAGACCAGTCATATGTGGACTCCCGCAGGGATCAGTCTTTGGACCGCTGCTTTTTGGCATTTACTTCTCAGAAGTCAAGGCCAATGTAAGTGGTGTCTGGCTGACAAAATTTGCAGATGATTGCAAATTAGGAGCTGTCATTGAATCTCACACTGACACAAATGTTCTCCAGGAGGGGCTGACATAGACAAATAACTGATGTCAGAGCCATGGACTAAAACTAAATGCCAAGAAATGCATAATAGTATCCTTTGGGAAGTCATCCATGCCTGGTAAATATCATATTGACAACACACCTCTTAGAGATGACCCAGTAGTCAGGGACTTAGGTACACGCATAGACAGTAATCTAGCTTTGATCATCCCATGTCTACAGTGGTGAGGAAATCATTCTATGTGGCCCAACTTATAAACAAAGGCATGACATCTAAGTCCAAGGAAGTCATTGTTCCACTGTATAGGCTTTCATCAAACCTATCACTGAGTACAATGCACCCATTGGTAAGTACCTAACCAATCATATCCAACAACTGGAACATCCACAGACATTCCTCACTAAAAGAATATAGGACATACGTAATATGTCATATGCAGACCGCCTCAAGGCTATATCCCTGTATTCTGTCTCTTAACAGGCTTTGAGGGTAGATCTATGCCTGGCATACAGGGCATTGTTAGACCCCACTCTGATGGGCCTCCTACATATCCACAAAACAAACAGTAGCAGAATTACCCATTCCAATGACTTAAACCTTGCCTGTGATATAAATAGGACCTGCTGGAAAGATAGGTATGTATCCCAGAGACAAACCAGAGACAAGCCCATCTATGGAACAGGCCCCCCATCCATGTGAAGCATAGTTCCTCCCTAATGCAATTCAAGTGCAACTTGAAGAATTGGATGGGAAACTGAAAATTCATCCCTGGTTTGTCACCTATGTCTCTGATGCAAATAGGTAATCCGTAAATGGTTCATCTCTCAGGCCCATTTTTTACACTTATCAAGGGTACCGGAACTTGTCAGAGATTTGGGATGTATGGCTAGGCTTAAACATGCCCTTGTAGTTGTTATCCTAGTAAACACCTATGAACCTAAGACAAACAAGGATTAACATAGCTATGCTGGAATACAAACTGGAACAAAAAATATTCTATATGAAAGTGTAAAGAAAAATGCCAAACAGCAAAAATTTCTTATAAACATTTTTACAGTGGACTATTTTTCAGCTACAGTCTACCAGTCCTTTAACTAAGCCAAATAGTGCACCTTAAACCGGAGGTGGAGAGAAAATAGAATATAACAGATGTTGCAAAGCACATGTAACAAGCCAGGTATGAAGTTGTGATTAGAAATATCTGGGTGACGGATGGCAGGGAAGGCACATTTTCATATGAGAAAGTCTTCATTTTTCATATGAAAAGAGTAGGGGTAGTCAGGGAAAGTAGTGTGGAATGGTTGTGGTAGGGATGGCTGGAGAAGAAATAGTTGCAGAGCCAGACAAAAAAATGCAGTCATGGACAGAACTGACCAAAACTGACAAAAAAGTTGGGGAAACTGTGAATGTATACAGTTAGACAGAGGGTGGATAACTGGTGGTTATGGGAGGATTACTGATGAAGGTATGAGAAATGACACACAAGGCAGGAGTACAGAGGGATGGTGGATAGATCAGGATTATGGGACACACCCAACTAGCCCAGACAACAACCCACACAGAAGTGAGTCACATTCATGAATTTATGTTGCAGACTGTGCATCTGGTGGCCAGGTTGCTGGTGCCTGCTAGTGTTGTAATTCAGCCAGCCATACCAGAAGGCAGTCCCATGGTTGCATGATCACCAGAAGACCATCAGGCGCCCCACTGGGTCACTATCAGAAGATGACCCTTTACTCACCTCCTGAGGAGTGGCTAAGTAAGCCACCAACAAGTCTTTTAGTTCACCTCCAAAAAGTGACCTCCATCCCCTATGGTGGACAGGAGTTTGGGTTTTACTGGATGAGGGTAACTATTTATCTTGCCAGTTAAAACAGTCACAGTCTGGCTTTGCAGGTCTATTGTGCATTTGTGAGACGTAATATGGACTACTTCACTTGACACCTGATAAGCAAAGACAGATTTGGTGTAACTGCAAGGGCTATCAATGGAGAAAAATGATTATCTGCCTGCTTTTGTTTTCTTATTATTCTGGCTTGGCAGATCTACTCATAGATTCATAGAGTGTTACTAGGCTAATGACCTGGGGGGGGGGGGGGGCTTTCTAAGCATAGCCAAATTCTCCTGAAAGAATAATGATGCCTTGTATCCAAATAGGACATTGAGGCCAGGCATTTATAAACTACCTCTGTCCTTAAGGGAAATGGTGTTAGACCCAGTGTAAATTTCCTATTCCCTATCTACTTGTCTAGGTTGTGCTTAAACTGGGTAATGGATGGGAAGCCTGTTCCATAGAAGGGGCGGTCTTTGGGACACACATCTTTCTTTCCAGCATATCCTGTTTAAGTCACAGAAAAAAATTAAAGTCCCTAGACCTTGTATTTCTAGTACTCTTTGACTTACAAATATAGAATCATAAGATCATAGGGGGTTACTAGGCTATTGGCCCTAAGCCATTTACAAGCCTAGCCAAGTTATGCCCTTGTTCCCTTATGGACCAAAATATATAGACTATGTTTGCATGCGAATCTAAGATCAGCACCAGCTGCCCCTGTATAAGAGGGACATAGATAAAACCCCCAGTGTAAATGTATGGCTTCCCATCCAATTGTCTAGGTTACTATTAAATAGGGTCATTGAAGAGCTCTGTTTTACATGAATTTTGAGTTTGTTCCAGATGAATGGCAACCTCTAGGAGACATATCTGTCTCTCCAGCATGTCCTGTTAATATTGCAGGCTGGGTCAAGATCCCTAGAGTGAGAGAATCTTGTCTTATTGAATTTGAGGATGTGCAGCTGCTTCATAAAGGCAGGATCTGAGACTGCTTTGCAGGCCAAGTACAAGTTACCTCTAAGCAGTCTATGCAATACTGAGTAAAGTGGTAGGGCCTTCACTCTGTCATTGTAGGTCATGTGTTTTATGCCCTGAATTTTCTTAGTGAGAAACCTCTAAGGTCTGTCTTTTGAGGTATATACACAAGGGAGCATTGCACTTTATTATTGGTGTGATGACAGCCGAATACAGGGGAGTTATAACCTCCTTAGCTTTGGATAATATACCCTTGCTTATAAGGTTTGCAGCATAGAAGACCTTCCTTACTACAGTGCACACCTGATGATAAAACTAAGCCTGCTATCAACTTGCATTCCTAAATCTGTCACCACTGGGTTTGAACTTATTTTTATTATTAATATTGTAATTAGTAGGGGTTTCTCCATTGCTGAAGGGAATGATAATGCATTTTTTTGCATTTAGTTTAAGTCTGTGACTTTGACACCAATCCTTTGCCTGTTTAAGCCCATTTTGTAGTATGTTGACATCTTTGGGGGGATTTGATGATTGCACCCAGTTTGCAGTCATCAGTAAACTTGGTAAGTCATAGGCCATCTATTTTCACTTGGACTTCTGAAAAATAGATACCAAACATTAGGTGGCTTAGCACAGATCCCTTTGGAACACCACTTGTAGCAGGTCTTCTAGTAGAGTTGTCATTCCCAATTTTGACTGTATGTGTTCTGTTTGTGAGCCAGTTGGCAACTCGTCTAGTGATGTAAGGGTTAATCCCACAGGTAGGTGAGCTTCTGAATGATGCCTGAGTGAGGGATTGTGTCAAAGGCTTTGGCTAGGTCGAGATATGCAGTGTGAGCTGTTTTGCCTTCATCCAAGGCCTTGGTGCCATTCTTAAAGAAGTCTACCAGGTTATGCAGGCAAGATCTGCCCTTAACGAAGCAAACTGGGCCGGGGTCAGAAGTTTAAAGGTCACCTATATCCTTGTTGATAAGATCCATAATTATTCTCTCCATGGCCTTGAGATAAGGCTGATTAGGCTTATGGGTCCATAGTTCCCAGTGTCAGTTGCTGTTTTCCACTAAGGTGGGACAAAGCCAGTGCATAAACTGAGATTGAAAAATGTGCTCAATGGTTCTACTAACTCCTATTTTAGACCATTTAATAGGAAGCCTGGGATGTTGTCCAGTCCCACAGAGGCTGTGTTTTTGGACTTAGAGAGTGTGGCTATGACCTGCTCTCTGGTGATACTAGACAGAGGACTGGTGACAGGTATGTTATGGGGTATGGCTGGTGGGGATAGGGGGGCGAAGTTTTCACCAAACCTCTCCTCTAGCAGGTTGGGGATGTCCTCAGGTTTAGTATAAGTGGTACCATCCACAGTTAGTTTGGCACAAAGCTGGGCCTTCCTTTTTAGATTTTGTATGTAGTTAAAGATTGCTTTGTGATTTACCTTAGCTAGGGTTGCTAATTTAGTTTCATAGTTAGCTATAGAGGACTTTCCAAGCAGTCTATTCTGCTTTTTATGCTTTGGAGGGAGTTCTTCCTCTGCTGGGACCATTTCCTCTTGTTTTTTGACAGCAGTTTTTTTATCTTATTGTATAACTTATTCCATGGTGGCTTATTTATTTGTGAGGATCTTGATTTGACCTATTCTAGTACTGCTGAGTCTATACCTTTTATTTTATTTTATTTTATTTATTTATTTTGTTTTACATTTGTTTACCGGGAAAGTCCGACTGGAACAAGGTCCATTTACAGTGGAGGCCCAGGGAGAAAAGCTCCATAACATAAAAGTACAAATACAACAAATGACAAAAAAAATTCTGTACAGAGGCATATATACAATCAGAGTGATACAGGGAAAGACATAGGTATTTATACAGAATATTTGTGTACACTTCAGTATAGGGGTCATTGTTGTCAGTGTTGGCAGGGGGTCTGAAACTATTGATGCCATCGCTCAGTAGGCTATAGTTTTCTTTGGAGAAATTTTTTAACCTTTTTGCTCCTGAGGGTGAGTCAGGTATGATCGTTACTTTGAACAAGACTGATTTATGATCAGACTGTAACAGGGATGGCCCCACACACAGGATGGTGCAGAGATCCCCCATGTTGGTGTGCACTATATGAAGTATGTAAGAGCGTTAACAAATTCCAGGAACCTTTGGGCAAGCGTATTTATGCTCAGATATGTTACCCAGTTGATGGAAGGATAGTTAAAGTCACCCATGATCAGGGTATTTGGCTGTACTGAGAGTGACTCAAGTAGGTCCAGGTAGGCTGTGGGATTTTCATCATTCATGGTTCATGGTGGGAGACCTATAGCTAACAATGATGTAGGGGGGGGGGTCTTTCCTACAGTTAGTTGGACTTGGAGTAACTCTAGGGAGTTGTACTATTTAACCAGTCTAGAGGTGTATATGTCTTTAATGCAGATGGAGAATCCTTCTCCCTTGCTTTTTTCAAGTTCGTTGTGTGGTCTGAATGTGTAGAAGGCATTGTAGGCCTGCATGGCCAGGGTACACTCTAAAGCCTTGAACCATGTCTCTGTGACTGTGCAGACATCAGCATCTTCAAGGTGAGAAGTGCTTCAAGTGACTGCAGTTTCTGATTTAGACTCCTAGCATTAAGCAGTATAACCCTGAATTTGTTTCTGGAGGATATTTTAAATCAGGAATTTCATTCTTATGACATTGGCTGAAAAAGGCACTATGAGGGAGGCAAGTACCTTTGCCAGCAGCCTAAAGCCTAGTGGCTATAGGTGAAGGCAAAGCAGTGTGGTGTGTCAACCATATCATCCCAGGCTGTCAGATATTGGATAACCCTGGATTGACACCAGAAGCTAAGACAACTGTTGAAGTCAATAATTTTTGGGTTTTTATCATGGCATCATCCTGGGTGAGGGAAAGTGCTGATTAGGGCTAGAGGGATGCCTGCCTGGGACACATAATCTGAAAGCTCCATCATGTCTCTCTTCATATAGTCCAGAGTGGTACATCCAAAGTCATTCACTCCAACATGGACTGTGGCAGAGTCATACCAATACTTGTTGTTGACAGACTTGAGTGTGTGCATGATTTGGCAAATCCTAGCACCAGATAGGCACCTGACTGTGACCTTCTACTTGTCCAGTCTAGTGTGTGTCTTACTATGGAGTCGCCTATGACCAAGACATTTGGTTTAGATATGCTTTGCCCTAGGGGCTTATTCGGTGTGACACTGATGTGTGTGTTATTATGTGTAATGGGTGCTGTTGGGACTGTATTCTGTGCAGCAAGTTTGTGCTTGGGAGGTCTTTGCTCTTTTGGTATATTTCTAGTGAGTATTTCCATGTATGTGGGTTTATGTGTTGTGTTGTTGGTATGTGTGAAAGGTGGAGTGTGGCTGCTGACAACTTGCTTGGTATTTGGTTTGTTGTTACATGTGTGTGTGTGTGTGTGTGTGTGTGTGTGTGTGTGTGTGTGTGTGTGTGTGTGTGTGTGAGAGAGAGAGAGACAGAGACAGAGAGATCATTGACCAATTGCTACATTGTCTCAGGATGTCCATGTCAATCAGGCTGGCTGCAGAAATGGTGGGAAACTGACCTTCCATTATGCCAGGTGTACTCTGTAATTAGTGGTGGAGGGTTAGCTCGATAGACTACATTCTGTTGTACAAGTAGTAAAATCAGCTAATTTATGGGAGGTTTAGGGGTAGAAACATGTGCTGGAACCTCAAAAAGAACACCTGGGTTGCTGTCTAGGCAGCAGTATGCAACTGCATTGCACGCCAAGAAGCAGGGAAGCTTAGGAGGGTTCCCTAGCTGTTATCTAAGAAAATTTTGACTTTTTAAGTGTTTGTGTCTGCTCACATCAGTGCTAACCTCCTTTGCACAATGCTGTATTTAAATATCAGCTAAGTGAAACAGTTTTCAAACAATCCAACTAATATGAAAGCCCAAGACTGACCCTTGTTCCAACAATCACCAACTCAGATAGGTTGCTGACTACACTCTTCTGCTGCAAGGGTGCAGGAGGGCCCTCTTAATGTAAAATGGCTGGCTTTAGTGCTCAGGAAATGCCAAGCAGTCTAGATTCAGAAAGTCTGAATCTAGCCTATGGAATAAATTGTTCAAGTGCTGTAAATAGGCTGTGCAGAAAACACAGTCACAAACAATAAAAAAGAGTTGCAAACAGTTTCAGAGTGTAAAGAAGGTTATAAAAATACTTATTTTTTCAGTAGAATTCACAGGATGCCTTGGATTTCATTCAGATTGACTTTAGATCTCTGACTAAGGAGGCCAAACTCTGCACAGCTCTGAGCACAAACCCCAGCAAATGCTGTGTTTAAATATCAGCTAAGTAAAACAGTTTTCAAACAATCCAGCCAATAGGAAAGCCCAGTACTGAGCCTTTTTTTAACAATCCCCAACTCAATGGGGGTTCTTGACTACACTCTTCTGCCACAAGGATGCAGGAGAGCCCTCTTAATGTAAGATAGCTGGCTTTAGTGCTCAGAAAATGCCTAATAGTCTAGATTCTGCAAGTTGGGGTGGGGTTTACAGATGCCTTGTAA
Organism: Protopterus annectens; assembly: GCF_019279795.1. NCBI lineage: Eukaryota > Metazoa > Chordata > Ceratodontiformes > Protopteridae > Protopterus > Protopterus annectens. The sequence goes on from NC_056739.1 coordinate 1,311,087,202, forward strand.
GCCAGGCATAGATCACCCCTCAGCTATCTATAGGAGACTGAGTAGAGGGAAAGGGCTTTAAGGTGCTCTGCATAAGGCTGGTTTGTTACACCTTGTATTATTTTTATAAGGAACCTTTGAGGTTGCTCTAGTTGCTGCATATGTTTGGTCAGATGCATACCAAAAGGAGCACTGTACTCTATGATTGGTCTGATAAGGGTGGAGTGCAGTGAGATAATGACCTCTTTGTACCTAGATGCCATGCCCTTACATATAAGTTGTGCAACATAAAACAATTTCCTCACCACTGCGGCCAAATGTACTGTCAACGTGCATACCCAATTCCCTGACCACTGGGTCGACTCTTAGGAGTGTATTATCAACATGGTAATTACCCAGGATGGCTGACTTCCCCAAAGAGTACAATTATGCATTTCTTAGCATTGAGTTTAAGACCATGTCTTTGGCACCATTTGTTAGTCAGAGATAGCCTTTCTTGAAGAATGCTACTGTCTGCAGGGGAGTTGATGATAACCCCCAGCTTGCAATCATCTGCAGACTTAGTCAACCATAAATCTTGAGCATTTGCTTTCATTTCAGAGAAATAAATGCCAGAAAGGAGCGGGCCCAGTACCAAGCCCTGGGGGACTCCTCTAGTGACTAGCCTCTTGGTGGTGCTGGCCTGTTTTGACTTCTTGGGTCCTATCAGTGAGCCTGTTGGCTATCCATCAGGTGATAAAAGGGTTTATATCTAAATTAGGGAGCTTCTCTATAATGCCTGAGTGGGGTATTGTATCAAAAGCCTTGGCCAGGTCGAGGTAAGCCATATGCACTCTTACCTTCATCCAATGCTTTGGTGACCCTCCCAAAAAAGTCCACCAGATTTAATAACCATAATCTTCTTTTAACCAAGCCTATGTCCTCATTTATCAAGTCCATGATGATTCTTTCCATAGCCTTACATATGAGGCTGGTAAAACTTATCAATGATTGTACCTCTTTTGTGCAGGATTGTCTGTAGCCATCCTTCATTCCTTGGCCAGAAAACCTGACTGAAGGCTCCAGCTGAAAAGTGATTCAAGTGGACCAGAGAGGTCAGGTTTCATGGTATTTATTAAACATCACAGGATGTTATCATGGCCCATTGATGCAGTGTTTTAGCTTTGGAAAGTGCATTGATGACCCTTTCCCTAGTAAAGGTTAGGGGGATTATGTTATGTGGCATTTCATTTGTACTACTGAGTGGAGAACGGGGAGATAAATTTGAGATGAACCTGGCAGCCAAAAGGCTGGCAATGGCCTCTGGTTTAGCATAGGTGATGCCATTTACAATAAGTTCTGCACATTGTTGTGTATTTCCTTTGAGATTACAGACATTGCGATAGAAAGCTTTGTGGTTGTCCTTTGCCTGAGAAGATCCTTTTCTTCAAATTTAGCCTCTGAAGTATTAATTAACCCTCTTGGCTGCTTGTTTAGATGGGTCAGGGGGCTTTTAGCATGTATGGCTTTGTTCCTCCTACGCTTGGTCAAGATTGTTTTTCTTTTGTTGTATGCGTACAAGTTCAAGGATGTTTGTACTCCTTGTAGGAGAATGGGCCAACTATCCCAGGATGTTGGTATTAACAAAGTTTAGGAATTGTTGGGCTTGTGCATTGGAAGTGGTGTAGGATTCCCAGTCTATACAGGAATAGCTGAGATCCTCATGAATATCGTATTTGGTTGAATGGTGAGGGACTCTAGTACACTGAGATAGGTAGTACGGGTTTCCTGGGACATGGAGGGGACCTATATGTTGCAGTGATATGGTAAGACACCCTGTTTATGGTGTGTTGCACATTCATGAGTTCCAGTGGGTCATACACTTTAACCAGACTGGATGTGAGATTGGTCTTAATATAGACTAACACTCCTCCACCTTTAGTTCCCTTCTGTGCAGTAGCTGGCCAAATGGTGTGAAAGGCATTATAACCTAGCATTGTTAGGGTACTCTTAGTGACTTTAAACCATGTCTCCATTACTACACTGATGTCTAAACTCTCCATGGAGAGGAAGGTTTGCAGGGAGTGCAGTTTCTTGTTAAGACATCTAGCACTGAGCAGTACCACCTTCAGATATTGCTTCATAGGTTCAGTTAAATCAGTAGGTTTATCAGTTTGGCATTACCGAAAAAGGCACTATGGGGGTGGAAAAGGTCTTTATCAATATCCAAAAGCCTAGAGGAGATAAGTGTAGACCATCCCTGGCAAAGCAGCATGGTTTGTCAACCATCAAATATATTGGAATTTATATGAAACAATATGCAATATTTCAATGTGTGGCAACTGTTTCTTTAGAAAAAAGGTGAAATACATTACCCTCCCATCCTCTTTTAAAACAATCTCTAGATTGCTGATAGAACTAGTTATAACTGTTTGTTGGTGGTTGTTTGGATGAAAGTGACTGACCTTGTTTTCACTTGATCAGTTTAACAGTCATCTTTCAAAAAATAAGGGATAAAATATTCATTTCATAATACCCAAACCCTCAGAACTTTTGAGGGCTGATGGACCCCATACACCAAAATTCTGTAAGTGGATTGTGACACATGCTTAAAAGTCACCTTTACCCTGAACCCCACCTAGTCTAAAACTAGGCTTACTCATAAGTGTACACAGAAGGTTTCTGTGCTTGTGTGGGAGACAGTCTGGGCACAATGTAATTATTTATTAAATATTACTCCCAAACCTTGGAAGTCACTATATTGTGTGTTGGGTTGGGGAAAGCATGATCATTATTTTTTAATCTTAGCTCACAAATGTCAGAGGGGTCCATAAGGGGTCAAAATAGCTTGCATAGCAGCACCACACTGTCTAGACGTAACAGACTGGAAACATTGTTGTAATCATTATTTTTTTTTCATTTTCCTTGCAATCAAACATCTGACTCTGCTTGCCTTTTGGGAGAGAATAATGAAGCATGCTGTCTATATTCATATGTGTTATCAGAT